>NC_139519.1:23795986-23911579 GCF_947247035.1 Vipera ursinii | reverse complement strand
CATCTATATTTAGGCCCTTACAGAAGCCTACTGATTCACCCTCCCAAGGTTCTGCCTCCAAAAGGGAAAAAGCAAATTAACTGAGAACTCCTCTAGTTTTAGGGACGCAGAGTGTGACAGGCAGTTGACTCCTCTTCATGACGGCTACAGCGTCCTGGGATCACACGATCACTTTCTGCAATCTTCTGACAAGCCACAAGTCAGCGGGGGGAGTCAAATTCACACTTAACAACCACGTTACTAACTCAACAGCAACTTAACAATTGTGGCAAGAAAGGTCGCGAAATGGGGCAAAGCTCCTTTAGCTGTCTTGCTTAGCGACGGAAACTTTGCGCTCAGTTGTGGTCATAAGTCAAGGACTACCTGTATTCGCTTAATGAAGCCCCCCCTCCCAAATGTCACCAGAAATCTTGTCTGGTCACATGAGGCCGTAACTTATAACCACAACAATTTATTTGTAATTTGTAATTCCAGATTCAGCTAAGGTCATAAGGGGAGGACTATCTGAACTGCTTTTTTTCCTGCTATTTTTCTTCCTCTTTTATTTCCACCTCTCCCCCTCCCTTCCTTTTTCCTCCCAACCCCTAAATTTTTATTATTCCTTTCGTCTCAGATCTGGATTGCTGGAGACTTTTTCCCGCTTTTCCTGCTCTGCCGGTGCCTTAAAAAAGCTCATGAAAAATGACCAAGGTTCAACTTTTTGCCATTGTTGAAAATATTTTAAATGCACTTCTGGAGAGAATTTAAAAAAAAAAGAGGGGACAACTTTTTTTTTAAAGAAAAAGCTAGAATGCAGGAAATAGAAAAAGAAAAAGCAATTTTCTCTTTTAAACTGCTGGCTGATTTGAAAGAGATATACCAGGCAGAGGAGGATAAATTGAAGGAACCGGGGCAAAACTTTAGTTATAAAAAAAAAAGCTTGGGGAAAAGGCAATAAAAAAGACTGTGTTGTGGCTTTATCTTGTTTCATCTTCTGTAAAACAATATCCATCCTCTTTATGGGAGGGCTACCCATAATCTATCGCTGTGCCTATGTCTGGCATTAAAAGTGTGGAGAGACACGGGGTTCACAGCAGTACTCTTGAAGAAGATCAAGCAATCCGAGATTTAAAAAAAAGGGGGCAGGCTTGTTTTTTCTGAATTTTCCTTCAGCGCTTGAAAAGATCATCAGGGTAACTCCAAGAAGATCTCCCCATTCTCAGATCTCTTGTTTTCACAGGGGCCATCACAAAATTGAACCTTTTAAACATTGCTTGTCGCTCACACACTACACCCTGAGGGATGGTGGGACATGTGCCTCTTCAATCTTGCAGAAGGCGTCATCTGCGTAGGATGGCTCAGGATCTTGATGGACAGGTAAAATCCTTGACTTGCAATCCTCGTTTAGTGACTATTTAAAGTTACAACAGCCCTGAAAAAGGTGACAAGCAATCCTCGCATCTACGACCATCACAGCACCCATACAGTTACCTAATCCCAACCCCTGGTCCAGGTGTTCTAGTCCTGCCTTAGGCATAAAAGCTCTCTATGTGACTATGGGCCAATCACCAGGAGACGGTGAGTTCTAGTCTCGTCTTAGGCATGAAAGCCGGCTGGATGAGTGCTTTGGATTGCATCTTTCCCTTGACCGTCTCTCTTCCAGGCCAAATAAGGCAGGGGTCCCCAGCTCCTGGTCCGTGGACTGGCACTGGGGCAAGTTATGTCAGAAACCAGGCCGTGCAAACAAGCAAAGCTCCATCTACAGGATGCAGGCACCACAAAAAATAACGTCCCTCCAGTCCACGGAAAAACTTCTCTCCACGGAACTGGTCCCTGGTGCCCAAAAGGTTGGGGGCTGCTGACCTAATCAATGTTCAGGTGCTTGGCAACCAGCATGCATTTACAAGATGATTGCAGCATCCTGGGGTCATGTGGTCCCCATTTGTGATTTTCTCAGCAGGCGTCCGATTTGCTTAAGAACTGCATGTTTCATTTAACAATCCTGGCCAAAAAGTCATAAAGCTGGGTGTGACTCATTTATCTGCCAGAAATTCTGGTCCCAGTTATGATTGTAAGTTGAGGACTGCCAGTATTGTGTGTGTGTACATTGGCCTGCTCCAACTTGACTTAGGCAAACAGGTGAGGTTTTAGGCCTATGTAAAAAAAACAAAAACCAACCAACCTGGGACAATTAGGGTGAGAGCACAGATTTTCATGGATGCTCACAATTTTTCCTGCAAGTGTTGACAGGTACCCCCATGAACATGGACATCTGGCTATATATACACACCGAGAGTTGAACACTTTTCCCCTGAAAGCAAGTTTTCCATTTGCAAGGGATGCTGATTGCTCAGGAAATCTCACTTTGGAATCACACCTCTGGGGAGACATGATGGCCTGGCTGCTCCAGATGAGAGGTGCCAGCTGTGCAGTTGGAAACGAACAGGAGATTGAGAGATGCACAACACCCCCCCCCCCGTGCTTCCTCTTGCTGGGGTGACTGTCCCAAGATGCTGCTATTTATTCTGTCCCTCCCCCCATCATCTAGGGGAGACATGATAGCAGTGTTCCAATATCTGAGGGGCTCCTACAAAGATGAGGGGGTCAAACTATTTTCCAAAGCACCAAAAGGCAAGATGAGAAACAATAGATGGAAACTAACCAAGGACAGAAGCAACCTAGAACTAAGGAGAAACTTCCTGACGGTGAGAGAAATCAATCAATGGAATAACTTGCCTTCAGAAGTTGTGGGTGCTCCATCATTGGAGGCTTTCAAAAAGAGACTGGACAACCATTTGTCTAAAATGGTATAGGGTTTCCTGCCCAAGCAGGGGGCTGGACTAGAAGACCTCCAAGATCCCTTCCAAATCTATTGTTTGACATTCTATGTCTTGCTGGGTAGAAGACTAGCTCAGCATCCTTCAGCAGAAGGCCTGAAACAAACAGACTGAAAAAAAACAAGAGAATTTCTCTTCCTTCTCAGCCAAATCTGCATGCGGACGGGAGAGATGCCTGCTGCCAAGGAAGTCAGAACTTTAATTAGTTAGAAAATGAAAACAAAATGGTCTCATTTAGCGCCGGCTTCTTTGTTGATTGCTTCCGGCTTGCACACCGCCATGCGTGCCTAGAAAGCCGCACAACAATTAAAACCTCGCTTGGCTAAAGGCGACTCGTCTTAAATACAGGGAGCTGCTTTCGGCGACACAAAAGGGTGGTGGAAGGATTGTAAAAGAAGCATCGGACTCTTTTTGAGAGGTAGCAGCATCAGGAAGATCAGAGTCACTTTGGCAGAGGAGGAGATTTGGAAAACTAGGGGGGATCAGAGTTCCCATGGAGAAATGCCACGATTAAAAATGAATTGGACTTCAGCCTTGCAGATTTGGGTTTTATGGGCTTAATTTTAATTGTCTCTGGGTGTTGCTTCTTTTAGCTTTCTGGAGTACCCTACCGAGTGTTCCTGAATTGAAATCAGAGGCACTAAAGACTTTCCCTTTACAGGAGAAAATTAGTAATAGCGTTTAGACTTCATTGTGCTTTACAGCCATGTCTAAGAGGTTTATAGAGTCAGCCTATTGCCCCCCCCCCACCAACAATCTGGGTCCTCATTTTACTGACCTCAGAAGGAGGGAAGGCTGAGTCAACCTTGAGCCCATGAGAATTGAACTCCTGGAAGTTGGCAGAGTTCGCCTGTAATCCTGCATTCTAACCACTGTGCACAAGGGAAGGAAGGAAGGAAGGAAGGAAGGAAGGAAGGAAGGAAGGAAGGAAGGAAGGAAGGAAGGGTAATAACAATACACTTATAGTGCTTTACAGCCCTCCCAAAGCGGCTTACAGAATCAGCATATTTGCCCCCAACAATCTAGGTCCATGGTGGCGAACCTATGACACGCGTGCCAGAGGTGGCACTCAGAGCCCTCTCTGTTGGCATGGACGTCGTCGCCCCAATCCTAGGCCTTCAGCTGGATTTTATAAAACCTTTTCTCTTTAGGCCTCTGCCACTGTGTGAAAAAAAAAAATGGTCATGAACATTTTGCTGTACGAGTTCATGGTGACCTAATCCTAACCCTGAGTGGAATTTTCCTCCAATGGGATTTTCCCATGTATTTTACCAGGAAACATAGATAGGGCAGCCTAGAAAGGTCAGTGCCCTCCTAACCATACCCAAGTACTCCGAGTTTGTTGGCGATGTCCATTTTCCTGTAGGAGTTCATGGCGAGCTAACCCTAACCCTAAGTAGAATTTTCCTCCAATGGGCAATGCCCACTTGGCACCCGATGATACATGTGGGTTTTAGGTCGCAGTTTGGGCACTCAGTCTCTGAAAGGTTTGCCATGATTGATCTAGATCCTTATTTTACCGACCTCAGAAGGATAGAAGGCTGAGTCAACCTTGAGCCGGTGAGAATGAAACTGCTGGCTGTGGGCAGAATTTGCCTGCAATCCTGCATTTTACCTAGTGCCCCATCACAGCTTCTACCATGGAAATTAAAAACATACAGCTGGGTTGTTGTTTTTTTTAAAAAGAGAGTCTTCTGTCTTATCAATCTGCACATGGGCAGGAACAGCTTTGTTGGACTGCCTTAAACAGAACTGAAGCGGGACCATTTTTCCCCCCAAATTGGCTTGACTGGTTGGATTGAATGGAACTGATTTCCCCAGCCAAACCATGATTTGGATTCGATTTTGCTGGATTTGTGCTGGTCCACGGGATCCTCCAGGCCCAACTGACCTTAGAGAGTGGTTGTGCAAATAAAATCAGGGAGAACTGCAGGTGCCACAGTAAATGTGGACCTGGCACCAGAAGATGAATGGTGGCATTTGGCATTCCTATCTGCTCTCTCGTTTTGCCACAAAGGCCCGCCCCCTCCCCGGCCTCCGTTATTCTCCAGATCCTCATTCTGCTTCTCGGTCGGCTTTGCTGTTGGACTCGGGGGCTGGACACCCCTTTGGGCTTCTTCCAACACCTGGCTTGACAAGATAGAATAGAAAAAGACCGCGCTGTTGTACAGGGAAATAACTACATGAGGAGGAGTGACTGAGCCAAACGCTTGCTGATTTCTCAGCTGGATACCCTAAGCCAGCCTGGCAGAGGATTGAGGGACTGGGTGAGCCAAGACATCCTTTTGGGTCTCCCATGAAATCATCATGGCAGATAATGGATGTCTTTCATAAGACTTTATTTCCAGACGCCGTCTGCTGCACAGGGGCTTGCCAAACACCAGGGAGCTTTGGATTTCATCTTCCACGTTCTGCTAATTTACGAAGACCCTCAGAGGCAACTCATCCCAGGCCGTCCTGTGGAATGGATGCATTGTGTGGCCTTTGGGACTCCTGACCTCACAGCAGAGGAATCTAGGAGGAATTTAAGGGGAGGCTGCCTGCAAAGAGCCAACCTTACTTACTCTTCTTCAGTTCTATCCGTGAACAATGAGGGCCTTTTTGGAGGGCAAGATTCCTGGCCTTCAGAGGCTCAGTGGAAATATCGGAATAGCTGGGGAAATTTGGTCTAGGGGTAAGGCACCAGGCTAAAAACCAGGAGACAGTAGGTTCTGCTCCAAGCTTAGGCATGAAAGTAAACTGTGTGACTTTGGGCCAGTCACCAGGAGGCAGTGAGTTCTAGTCCTGTCTTAGGTATAAAAGCCAGCTGGGTGGCTTTGGGCCACTTACCATTTGGTTAGCAACTGAAGTGACTTATGCTCCTTGCAGATATGACCACTGCAGCATCCTTATGGTCAAGTGATCCAATTTTAGGCATGTGACAATCAGCATGTATATTTATATGGTTGCAGTGTCCAGATGTTGTGTGATCAACATTTGTGACCTTCTCAGCTGGCTTCCAGCAAGCAAAGTCAATGGGGGGGGGGAAAGCCAGATTCACTTCACAACTGCACAATTCGCTTAACTGCAGTGATTCTAAGAGCCATGATGGTGCAGTGGTTGGAATGCCCACTGCCAGCAGTTTGATTCTCACTGGCTCAAGGTTCACTCAGCCTTCCATCCTTCTGAAGTCAGTAAAATGAGGACCCAGATTGTTGGGGGCAACATGCTGACTCTGTAAGCTACTTAGAGGCGGCTGTAAGGCACTAAAGGTCTATTGTTATCTTCCTTCCTTCCTTCCTTCCTTCCTTCCTTCCTTCCTCCCTCCCTCCCTCCCTCCCTCTCTTCATTCATTCATTCATTCATTCATTCACTCACTCACTCACTCACTCACTCACTCATTCCATGGTTCACAGTGATTAGAAGGCAGTATTGCAGGCTAACTCTGCCCATAGCCAGCAGTTCGATCTTGACCAGCTCAAAGGTTGACTCAGTCTTCCACCCTTCCAAGGTTGGTAAAATGAGGACCCGGATTGTTGCGGGGCAACATGCTGGCTCTATAAACCACTTAGAGAGGGCTGTAAAGGACTGTGAAGTGGTATATAAGTCTTAAGTGCTCTTGCTGTTGCCATTCACTTAAAAATCATGGCAACAAAGGTCCTACAATTGGTCAGGACTCACTGAAGAACCGCCTTGCTTAGCAATGGAAATTCTGGTCCCCATTCTGCTCATAAGTTGAGAACTACCTATACCGTCCATAGCTCTTTATTTATATCCTATCCAAGCAATGAATTTTCCCTCTGAAATCAACCAGGATGGAGTCACAGTTCCGAGCTATGGGGGAGGAATATCGACCTTTGAAGCAAGCGAGGGAGGAAGAGGAGCAGTGCTCACTTAATTAATATAGGGAGTGCAAGAAAGAAGATGGAGTAATTTTTTGCATTGCTAGTCTGATTCCTCCACCGAGGGACAGTTCCCTTCTGAGCTAATTCTTCCCACTTCTCAAGAGGGAAGGCTGAGAGCGGGGAAGAAAGGGAAATTCACAATTGAGCAACCAAATGAAGAGGGAAAGAGGTGGGAGGGCCATTTTTTAATATCCTTCTGGCACTCCCCCCCATCTTCCTGACAATGGGACCAGAGCAGGGCCTCTAAAGCAAAAAAACCTCTTCAAATCTGGCAACTTTAAGACCTGTGGACTTCAACTTGCAGAATGGTGGCTGGTGAATTCTGGGAGTTGAAGTCCACAGGTCTTAAAGTTGCCACTTTGGAGAGCCCTGCTTTAAAGTATTCAATTCCTTGGGGTGGCTGGAGAGGAACAGGTGGAGCCCCACAGTGTCGGTGCCACAGTTATTGTGACCCAAAGCAGGTATCGGCCGATGATTTATTGCTGGAACTTACTCTGAGCTGCTTGCAAATATCAGCTCCCCTGAGTGTTTGTGGTGAGCAGGAGTATCTCCCAGGTAACCAGAAGAGGAAGCCGTACAAAGCAACCTCCTGTTTCTGCTTTTCAGGCCATGCAAAGTTCACCCAGAGTTAATGGGGGGCTCTGGATCCCCATTTATTTTCGAGACAAAGTGAAGCTGCCGCCCTGTGCGAGGGGCAGGGTTGCAAAGCGCCCCCCTCCCCCCCCCCCCGCTGTTGATCGCCGTCCTTTCAGAGCTCCCCTCCGGCCTCGAGGGAGGTCTGTGTGTGCACAAACACTCTGGGTCAAGATTGCGCAGCGCCAGGAAGCCCTTTGTCGTGGCACAACAGACAGCGGATTTAATTTGATGTGAAGAATAGCTGACTTCCCTGATATGAAACGTCTGGGAGAGGCGAAGCCGACCCACCTTGCACAGCTCTAGAAACCTGACGTCATGTGAGCAATTGCTCTCCAGGGTCCTGAAAGCAAAATTCCTGAAACCCAACACGGGGTTGTGTCCTGTGTCACTGTTGTTCTCTGCTGTATATCGTAGGTAGGTAGGTAGGTAGGTAGGTAGGAAGGAAGGAAGGAAGGAAGGAAGGAAGGAAGGAAGGAAGGAAGGAAGGAAGGAAGGAATGGCAGGGATGGAACGGGGAAGGAGAGAGGGAAGAAGGAAGGAAGGGGAAGGAAGAGCAGGGAAGGAAGGGGATGGAGAGAGGGAAGAAGGAAGGAAGGAAGGAAGGAAGGAAGGGGAAAGAAGAGGAGGGAGGAAGGGGAGAGAGAGAGGGAAGAAGGAAGAGAGGAAGGAAGGAAGGGGAATGGAGGGAAGAAGGTGGAGAGAGAGGAAGGAAGGAAGGAAGGAAGGAAGGAAGGAGGAAGGAAGGAAGGAAGGAAATTGCTCCATTTATTAAAGGAGGAGGCTTGCTTTCTGTACCGTAATTTTTTATGCTGACCGATACCAAGGTCTGCTTCTAAGGTACAAGTCTGCAGGTGAGATGGGAATCTGCAGAACAGCCCGCCATGTATGGGGAGTTTTCTCTCCCAGCAAGAACAGAGCGCTTCACCTCTGCTTGTTTGTTTTATGAAAACACAACTCCACGCTTGAGTAATGTCTGGAAGAAAAATGGCTGATGCTCTTTTTTAATTTAAGATCCAGTCTTACATGTTATTTATTTTATAATATACTAATGCTGTCTGACGCACAAGGCGTCCCCAGGCAGTGCATATAATTTTAGAAACAAACAAACAAAAAAAAATACCTAGAACAAGAAATGCAATAAAGAGAAAAAAACCCATAAAACAGGACAATTGGAAACATGCAGTGAGACACTAGTGGCACTTATTGGATGATCTTAATGTATTTTTTTGAACAAAACCAACCACAATAAAACACAACATGGCAGCTCTCCCTTATTAGTCAGTAGCCTGGGACCAAAGCCAGGTTTCTAGGCCTTTTGAGGACCCCCGCCCCCTAGAGTGGGGTCTGCAGGCAGTATGGAGTCCTGCCTCCTCTTTTGCGGCCCCCACCTCTTCAGAGCAGCTTCTCCGCAGAGAGCAGACCCCCCTCCATCCTGTGGGGCGTTGATGGAGCCATTCCAGCTTCTCCTTGGGAGAAAGTCCTGGGAGGGGATTGAGGGGAAGGTAGACCCCTCAGCCTGGGTGGTGTTCGGCTGCATTCATTCTTGGCAGCCTTGCCTGCTTTTCTTATCTCTTCCGAGGTTCTCATTTTGTTCTGGGGTTTGTCAACCCATCACAGCATATATATATATATATATATTATATGCCCAAGGCATCAAAATGGTGGAAGGAAATAAAGAAGTAAAATAAGAGAGGACCAGATTCAGACAGGCTTTAATGAGAGGTTTAGCTCTGGGAGATTAAATCTGGAAAACCTGGCATCTTCCTTCCTTCCTTCCTTCCTTCCTTCCTTCCTTCCTTCCTTCCTTCCTTCCTTCCTTCCTTCCTCCCTCTCCTCTCCTCTCCTCTCCTCTCCTCTCCTTTTCTCACTTTCTTCCTTCCCTTCCCTCTTTCCCCTCCCTTCCCCTCCCGTTGGCTTGGAAGGGGTCCTTTCTTTCTTCTTTCATGAAGAGATCCGAGGTGACATCTTGGCAAAATGCAGCAGTGAAAGCAGGAGCTGATTTGGGAAGCAACATTTCTCCGCAAAGCACCAACTCACGGGTGGCCTTCGCAAGATCCATTCTTATCTGGGTTTTTGACAAGGCAGTTGGGCCCCCCAGCCCGTACTGGAAGGTTCCTTTGATCCCGCAGGGCCAGCAATTTGTTTTTTTTATTTTACTTGTTTCTGGGATCAGTGCCTAGGTCACAGTAAAAGATAAAATAAAAATGGATATATTGCAGCTGCAAACTCAGAAACGGGCCTGGAGCATCCTTGGTCAGCAAAGGTCAGCTTCTAAGACAGAACAAATGATAAACCAGCAGGGATGACTTTCTTTTTATATGAGCTGAGGTCAGAATATTAATTTCAGCAGGACCAGGATTTATCCTAAGTAAGGCAGGAACTGTAAATATGCCATTCATCTTTGCTGTCCCATGTTTTGCGCTGTCACTCGTCTGGCTGGCTGTGTCTTCTGAGCAGCCAGTTTTATATCGAATGAGGTCACTCAAGTCTGGTGAAAGCAACTGAGAGTCATAGCAAGTCAGGGAAAGGCAAGAAACATTTTAATAGTAAAGATAAAATGAAACAAATTAAATAAGCAATAAAATAAAACAAATTAAATGAACAATAAAATAATAAAGTGAAATAATAAACTGAAATAATAAACTAAACTAAACTAAACTAAACTAAAATAAAATAAATTGAATAAATAAATAAATAAATAAATAAATGAATAAATAAATAAACTAAACTAAACTAAAATAAAATATAATATAATTAAAGCATTGGGGAGTATGGACCAAACTCAATGATCAGTCTTCTGTTCAGATTTTGTATGAGAGCCCTGGGTTACTTACTTTCTTTCTTTCTTTCTTTCTTTCTTTCTTTCTTTCTTTCTTTCTTTCTTTCTTTCTTTCTTTCTTTACCATTTCACTATCCAGTGACTGTTATTCCAATTCATGCTCAGCAAAAATAAAAATAAAAAAGCATTCTGATCTTCTCCATACACCAAGCTAATACTGTCCCACCAACAAATTCCTAAATGCAAAAATTCTCAGTCTCTCTTACATTATTATTGCTTTTTTTTTCTTGGAAAAGGGGGGTGATTTCCAAATTGTTGGGGATCTACTCTGCCCTCCAGTTTGAAAAGGGACTGGGAGGACTGGTTCCAAGGTTGTGTGTATACACCACAATGAATTACAACATTCTTGCTGGTCTGTATTATTATTGGATTTTAGCACGTATTTCCAAAGTTGAGCTCACACATTAGTCTTTGTACTTTGTAAACTCTAGTTATATGATGGTTTAATGTATTCCCTGAAGCTAGCCCATTGGGCGTCCGTCAACAATTTTTAACTGTAAGCTGCCCAGAATATTTTCACTGTAAGCAACTGAGAGTCGCATTGCAGAGTGAGATAGGCAGCATATAAATCTGATGAATGAATGAGTGAATGAAACAAAGCAGAGTTAATTCAGCCATGGTTGAAGATGGCGCCTGAACCCAAATCTCTATGCAGGCAACCTTCAAGTGTTGGATTTGCTTAGACAGGACGGACTTTTTGTGTCTCTCTTGCAAATCCCCCCCCCCAAAAAAAAATCCACCCTGGAGCAATTCTTTTCCTACCTCACTTCTTTCTCTCTGCCACTCTTCATCTAGGAGGCTGCGCACATTAGCAATTCTGACCATGCAGCAAATTGCCAGTTGGGTTGCTTCTGTAGCTCCAGTGTGCCTATATTTATTCTTTATGCCTCCAGAGCTTTTCCGGAATACAGAAAGTTAAAAATCTATCCCAGTGATTGCGAATCGAACTCTATAAACCGAGAATGGCAAAGCTGTGGAAGAAGAAAGATTTGGGAGAATATTAAATGGTTCTACTTTCCTTGATTGGGTGTGAAGACAGTTTACAGCTGGCTGCACATTTTTTACATCTCAAGCTGCGAAAAAGTCCCAACCTTCGGCTCAGGCAGACTGAATTCTGGGCTAAAATGAATTAAGTGGGTAGATGGCCCCAAAGAAGTTGCGCCTTTGTCCTTCCAGCTGGAGAGGGTGTGAACCGTGAGTTGCTACTTTGCCTGTTTTGTAGAGATATACAACCTATGTACTAATCGGCTAGTAGGAATATGCTCAGCTGGGAAGAGAAATCTTTTTTCACTAGATCCAGTGTGCGGTTAAGGCAGGAATGGGTAAGTGCCATGAAGAAAAGAAGAACAACTATTCTCCAAAGCATCTGAAGGCAGGACAAGAAGCAATGGATGGGAGCTAACCAAGGAGAGAAGCAGCCTAGCAGTAAGGAGAAATTTCCTGACAGTTACAACAATCTATCAGTGGAATAGCTTGCCTCCATAACTTGTGGGTGCTCCATCACTGGAGGCTTTTAAGAAAAGACTGGAGAACCACTTTTCTGAAATGGTATTGGGTCTCCTGCTTGAGCAGGGGATGGATTAGAAGACCTCCAAGGTCCCTTCCAACTCTGTTATTTGGTAAACTATGGCTCCTTATGGCTTGTGGACTTCAACTCCCAGAATTCCTAAGTCAGCCAAGAGTTGAAGTCCCCAGGTCATACAGGGGCCATAGTTGCCCACTTCTGAGTTAGGATGTTGGGCTAGGGAGAAAGGACTGACCCACATCCTCCAGGGAGCCCCCATGGCTGAGGAAGACTAGCATCTAGCTGTCCCTGTTTGTGGTCCACCATCTTTACCACTACACCATTGTTAGCACCACAGCCAGACCTTTGTACATCTCAGCACGCAGGATGGCTTTCCAAAAAGACACCTTTTACTGACAGAATTGGGAGCTCACAGAGAGGCCAGCTACTGTATGTGATGTGCCTGGGTGTGGAACAATCACACTTCTCCTTTAATGTTCTCCAGCTTGAGTTGATAGCTAGCTAAGACTAAAACAAGAGCTGAACGGCTTGTGCAAACAGCCCTCCTTTCTGACAGCTTGGCTGTGTCGGAGGATTAAAATTCCTCATCTCCACTGCGCACTGCTCTCCCCAGCTGAGGGCTGGCAACCAAATTATTTGAAGAAGGAGACCCAGGGGAAGCTTATTTTTCTATCCTAAAGCAGGAGATCAGCTGGATTTGGTAGAACTGGAGGAAGAGCTTTTCTCCACTCTCTTTCTCCAGAAGAAGTCTGTTCTGAGAGGGTTGGTCTTCCACAGGTGGTCCCCCTTCTTTCATGTCCCATCACCATTCTTGGTGTGCAGACAGGGAGGCAACGGTGGCCCAAGAATCAAGGAAAAGCCTGAACACCTGGCAGTCCAGTTGGGCTTGTGCAGCCAAGGTGGAGCTTTTAAGATTCAACTGCAAGAAGCCCTCAGTTGGTCTCCCAACACAGCTCCTCAAGGGACATGTTAGAAAAGAAGCAAATATTTCCTGATACCGTTTTCATCACATTTTGGCCCTCACAGCCATCTGGTAAGGCTGAAGCTGGACCGATTCTAATATGAAGGGGGAATGGAGAAAGGCCTCAGGCTGGGACATTGAATTGTTCCTCAGTCCAATGCAACAAAAACTGGGTTTCTTGCTAGTCTTGATGAGATTCTAACCTTCCACAGACTTTGTTAAGTATCGTGGGTAGACTGATCAGGAACAGATGACAGGACACCGAGTTTGTGCTCAGCTTTATTGTGGATGGAACAAGCAAACTCTCCACAGCTCAGCTCCTTTAAATACTGTTGCCGGCAAGCCGGCGGCCAATCCACATCCTTAAAGGGTCCCGCCAGAACGGCCTGACCAATAGGACGGGAGTTTGAAGCCACCTGTTGTTGCCGGGTGTCACACAGCTGATGCCCGTCTGAGCTGTCAGGTTAACATATAACACTAAATATATAACAGACTTAGCTTGGTGAGGTGACTGAGAAAGGAAAACGAAATAAAAGATTCTTTCTTCCCCTCCCGTTGTTTCCGTGCCAAGGTTCAGATGCCATGCAAAACCACTGCGTGGGTGTTTGATTTGGGCTTAGCACTGCACTTCAAATACTATGGCTAGTGGCTTAGCGTGACCTCACCGCCTTGTCTCTTGGCTGCTTCTAAGGTTCTCCTTCTCTACCTCATCTCCCCTCCCTGGCACTGGCTAACAAAAGGCAACAACCCAGGAACCACGTGGCCTGCAGGGACAGGATCTGTCAGAGTGGCTTCAACATGTCTCCGTATGAATGAATGCTAGGTAGAGTATTAGTCGCCTTTCCTTTCAAAAAGGGTTGGGTGCCAGGGATCACATTTTGGAAGCCGTGTTCATCGATCTGAAAAGACATTGTGTACTTTTCTGGTTCTCTGTAGCCTGCAGTTCCCCAACAAGACAGGCACTGTGGATGAAATGTGTTAACAAAAGGAGTAGGAAGAAATCCTCAGGACACACAATTCACTTGTAAAATTTGTGGCCCCAAAATATGTGACATTGGCTGTGGAGATGCAATGACTTAAGAGAGGGAAGAAAGAATGTCACCCAGCTGGCTTTCATTCCTAAATTGGGACTAGAACTCACAGTCTCCTGGTGATTTACCCAAAGTCACCTACCCAGTCTCTCGCCTAAGGTGGGATTGGGACCCACAGTCTCCTATAGGTTGGCCCAAAGTTCCCTGACCAGCTTTCATGTCTAAGATGGGACTAGAACTCCTGCTTTCTAGGCCAGCACCTTTGCCACTGGACCAAACTGACTCTCAAATTATCCACCCCAACTCTGCAGAACAGCTGAACACCGGAGTGAGCATGTGAGGTTGCTCAGACACTCTTTTGGTGACAGTGAGCAAAGTAGACGGAAAGTAGATGGAAAGTAGACGGACAGTCTACTCCAGGGGTGTCAAACTCAATTTCACTGAGGGCCGCATCAGCATGGCGGTTGTCCTCAAGGGGCCGGGTGGGTATGGCCAGGGTGGGCATGGCCTACTGGGTGGGTGTGGCTAGACTGCATGTGGCCTAGTGGGTGGGCGTGGCCAGCTCTACATCGTTCGCATCAAGGGTGCCTATGGGGGCCTGGGCAGGAGTGGGACAGATCTGAGGGTCTCTGGCGGAAGGAGGGTCTCTGGGCCAGGGCCAAGGCAGTGGGGGCCGTTCCCTCACTCTTTCCAGGATGGCTTCGTGGGCCACATGACAGCACTTCGCGGGCCGGATCCGGCCCCCGGGCCTTGTGTTTGACATGTCTGGTCTACTCCATCCCAGAAAGAAAGAAAGAAAAACAAAAGCCCAGCTGTTCAGCAAAGTAACGATGCCGAGTGAGCCTCCCAGCCTCAGGGGCACGTGGAAAGGGCCCTCAGCTCTCGTCCAGCATCTTCCCAAGCAGCTCTAATATCGTTTGCCAAAATGAAAATCTCAGCTTCGGAATCAATTGATGGCAAGAAGCTTTTTAAAAAGCATTAGGCACAGGGAGGCATAATTAAAACCCGATAAGAGAAGATTGAAAACGATGACGAGGTCTGGCGAAGGAGCTCTAATCTCTGGGCTTCTCCAAGACGCTTTTGCAATAAAATCACCAGCCACTGGCAGCTGCACAAAAGAAAATTGGCAGGGGGAAAAAATGTATTTTTTCTCTCCTCACTGGGTCCCATTTACATGTTCATAATAGAGGTTTTGAAGCCCCTAATGAGAAGGAATGAGAAGGAATGTGCATAGTGGGAAGATGACAATTAAAACACAAGCAGAAGCTTCTGCTCGCACTCACAAGGGGTATGTGTGTGTGTGTGGGGGGGTGTTAATTACATCAAAGGAACAGGCAGACCAGGACCCTTTGAGGGTCTCCAGATACTTCTGGGGCTCCTGATGGTACCTAAACTCTACCCTCCCATCCTCCCCTTTCTTTCCCTCCTGAGCTAGGCCAAAAATTTTGCTTCCTAATTTGCAGCCCTGGGGGGGAAAGGATGGAAAGGAAAAAAAAACAAGGCTGTGAAAAAAGGCACATTTGGGGTGGGAGGTTTAAAAGATTTGGCAGAGGACTTGAAACAATGCAGGGGAGAAAAATTTATGCAGCTGGGCCTGAAGTAAAGCCTTGAATAGAGAAGAAAAGAGGCGGATTGGGCAAGCAAAATCTTGTGTAAATGGCGCACAATTTATCGACAGGGTCTTCGAAAAAAAGCAAAATGAAAGAGTTCTGAGACAGCAAAGCTGAATTGCTTCGGTTCTGGATAGGAAAGGTTTGCATCTGAAAATAAGCAGGATGGCTCCATTTTGATGAAAGCAGCTTCTGAAGTTTGCTTTAAGAGCAGCCTGGGAAAATTTCACGACTTGCAAAAACCCCTTTTTTCAAAGAAATCTGCCAGTCTCCGCTGCCACCGGGCAAGTGTTTATCCCTAAATTCAAATCAGCATCTGAATTTTGTTACTTGCTACCCTTGTTTTTCCCAATCTCTGCAAAGTTCATTTTTAAAATTGAGCTTGGACCCCTTTAGCCTGAGGTTCAGCACCATGCGTTGGACAAGCAAAGCACGGAAAAAGAAGGGCTCCGTTGGAAGGGATCCACTACCTAACACCTGAATCAACCTCACCAAGATCCGTCTGTTTTCCCCTTCTTGGACGCAGCAGCCCGTCAGGTGATGCCGACGCCAGCCTCTGCTAGAGCTACAGTATCAAAATTTAATGTGTTCTTGATGAAGCAATTAAAAGGAGGAATACACACTTTGATATGCAGCCCAAAGGAGAAGCTTGAATATTTAATAGCGCTCCCGGCTTTAAAAGTCCCAAACAAATATGTGCAACAGGAGAGGCAAGTGACAGCTTTATTTTAATCATAAGAGGATGAAAATGAGAAGAGGGAAGAAAGGAAATAATAAAGGAGCACAGCTTGGTGAAAGAGAAAGAGGCAGGCTCGTTAGAACGAAGCAGCGGCAGCGGCGTGGCGTCAGAAGGGGACTGTGCCAGGGTACAACTGAGCTGTTTTCCCACACAACGGAGCCCCTGGAGGGAGAGGGGAGAGGCTGATGCTCACTTGATGCCGCTGAGATCTGTTTCAACGGAGCAATGTTAAATAGGAGGGAGCTCGGCAGAGCTGCAAGGAGATGGCTGCCTTGCAGAGAGAGACACTGCTAGGCCTTTATAAATAGCACAAAGGGAAAGTTTGCCCTCATTCCCCATGCCAATAGATAGAAATGCCAGTAACATTTAGACTTGTATATCACCCCATAGCTCTTTACAGCACTCTATGATTTACAATCTCAGCATTATTTGCATGTTGCCCCCAACGCTCATTTTACCGACCTTGGAAGGACGGAAGGCTGAGTCAACCTGGAGCCTGTCAGGATTGAACTCCTGGCAGTGAGCAGTGAGTTAGCCTGCAATACTGCCTTCTAACCACTGCGCCACCAGGGCTCTTGGTTGGCTATCAGATATTAGGATGTTAGATAGCAATAGCATTTAGACTTACATACCACTTCATTGTGCTTTGCAGCCCTTTCTAAGTGGTTTACAGAGTCAGCCTGTTGCCCCCAACAATCTAGGTCCTCATTTTACTGTCTTGGGAAGGAATGAAGGCTGAGTCAACCTTGAGCCTATCAGGATCAAACTCCAGGCTGTGGGCAGAGTCTGCCTCCAATGCTGCATTCTAATCACCCTGCACCCACAGGGCTCATGCACAGAGGAAGGTGATGGCCACCTAGTTAGGCTGAGTTAAAATTCAGCCCTAAATTGGGGGGTGGGTATATGCTCACTCCTGGCCTCAGCTCTGCAAGAGTGGAGGGGGCTCTTCCCACAGGTAGAAGATCGCTTTCAAATTGGTGGGACATGTTTATTTATTTATCAGATGTTTATCCCACCTTTACTACTTTAGAAGTAGCTCAAGAAGTTGAAGTTATATCCAACCCACCTCTCTCCTCCTATTTTCCCCACACCAACAACCCTGGGGGGAGGCTGGGAGAGATGGACTGGCTCAAAGTCACCTCAATAGCTTTCAGGCCTAAGGTAGGACTAGAACTCACAGTCTTCTGGTGTTTGGCCCAAAGCTTTCATGCCTAAGGCAGTACTAGAACTCGCCATTTCCTGGTGAGTGGGCCCAAACTCACCTACAGTTGGCTTTCATGCCTAAGATGACAGGAGAACTCACAATGTCCTGATTTCTAAGCCAGTATCTTCACCACTACCCCAGATGTGTTGTTGAGAACTATTGTGTGAACCTAGCCAATTCTGATTTATTCCACAAACCATCATTCAGTGATATGTAAATGCCAGCTATTAGTCAAACTGGCTGCATAACAGCCAATCTCCACATTCAGAGGCAGAATCCTCTTGAAGAGACTTGGTGTCTGAGGTTACTGGTGAACCCTGCCAGAAGATTAGAAGAAGGTGACCCAGATCAGCCTATGTTGTTCTCTTCTTTGGTTAATGCAGTAGCCCAAAGCTATTCTGGTCTTCTGCACAAGCTCCAGAAAATTCCTCATTTAGAAATCTATTGTTCCTGGCTTTAAATTTCTGAGAAGATACGGAGCAGGTGGGTTGGGTTTCTAGGGAAGCCAGGAAGATGACAAAAGGTGGTGGCAGCTAAGCACAGAACTGGGGCCATTTAGCCAGAGGAATGGGAAAGATCAAGGAATAGAGTGACAAGAGTTTCCAAACACTGAAAAGGCTCTTCATAAAAATGATGGAGTGGAATCCTTCCCCGCCGTCATAAAAAAGAAGAGGGTTTCAATCATGGTATCTAGATTTAGAGATGAATGGTGAGAGAGAAAGACATACATATTTTTTTTTAACTCTTAAGAATGCTGGGCTAAAGGGACAGTATGCCAAGGAGAATTCAAAGAATTGAGATGCTGTTGGTCAAACACCAGGAGGAACTTTCTTCATCTTCTGGGAGGGTTTCTCTCAAAAGCTGTGATTGTATCTAAAACACATGACCCCCAAATATGCTTAGCTTTCTCCATTTTAATGCTGGATGTTCAATTTTGCAGCAGCTGCCTTCACTAAGGATTTAACATACTTGGCACCAAATCTTGGGTTCTAGTTTGTTCAACAAACCACAGTTGGCCGGGTTCACAACTCACAGAGCCAAAACCAAGGAGCCTTGAGGAGGTGGAGTCATTGAGCAGAACTCTTACTATTTCCAGGAATTAAGCACACAAGAAAGACTCTTTGAAGTCATCCTTATCTCCTGGTGGCTTCTTGGAGATGTCCATGTAGCTTCTTCACAATAGCATGGTTTGATTTGCCACTATCTTCTTTTTGGGATATATTTAAAAGAAAGCCCAGTCTAGTCTATAGTTCTAGGAATTCTCAGTCCCTCTTCCAAGGAGTGACCAGCTCTGACCCCATTTAGTTTTTCAAGATCAACCAAGTTTGGCCAGATGTCACCATCTAGTCAGGCTTGCAAAATCATAGCCTCCAAAGTCATCCTTCCAAGCAGCAGAAAGATGAAACATTTGAACGTGTCCTTCTTGAAAAAGAAAGTAAAAACAGAAGAGTCGTTCCCTTCCACAAAAACTCCTGTCCTCAAGATGTTTCCCATTTTTCTTTCTCCCCCCACTCCATTTCTTCCCTTTGTGTGTGCATAATGAATTGTAAGGAATCACACTGAGAGGTGTCAGCACAATTTCTATTAAGCATAATTTCTTAATAAAAAGTTACAAGAAAATGTGTCACAATTAATCAGGCTTTCATGCCCTACATTGGAACAGGTGCATTGCAAATCTCCAGGAGATACATCTAAAGCTTGTCAGAAGTCACCAGGGGGTTCCAGGTTGGTGTGAAACAAGGCAAAGGACACTCAGCACTGCCTCCCTGATGATGCTTTTCACACTTTGGAGGGATTAACGCTACAAGCAGAAGATGACCGCTAACTTTTCAAGACTGTTGAGCACCATGGCTGTCTCTGGAATGTGAAATTAGTAACCATCGGAGTAGGAACCTATGGAGATTCTCAAGTCATCCAGGTCATGGTTGTCCCAAAGGAGGTAACTGAAATGTCCTTGAAGACATTTTGCTTCTCATCCAAGAAGCTTCTTCAGCTCTGACTGGATGGTGGGGAATGGAAGGGAGTAGAAGAAAAAGAAGCACCTTTGGGACGTTGTTGTAGAACACAGATGTTCATGGTAGTGCCGGTGATTGGTTTATCTCCTGACCGAAGAGGATTGCATCGTATAAACACAGAAAAATATTTATTCATGCAGCTATAACACCCAGAGAGGTTATTGGTCAAGCTGTTTCCTTTACTGTTTCCTTCCCTTTTTCTCTCATCTTCCCTGATCGGTTTCATGGCTAATGATGTTTATTTTATTATTTATTCTACGTATTTATATACCTGTGTTTTCCGGAAAATAAGACTGGGTCTTATATTAATTTTTGCTCCGAAAGACTCATTACGGCTTATTTCCCAGTTACGTCTTATTTTCAGGAAAATATGGTAATAAATATTACAAGCATCCTAAAAATCATGGTAGGGTTTATTTTCCAGTTAGGTCTTATTTTTGGGGAAACAGGGTAATAATAATAATAGTAAAGTTGGAAGGAACCTCGGAGGTCATCTAGTCCAACCCCCTGCTCAGGCAGGAAACCCTATACCATTTCAGACAAAGGGCTGTCTAGTCTCTTCTTAAAAACTTCCAGTGTGGAGCATTCACAGCTTCTGGAGGCAGGTTGTTCCACTGGTTAATCATTCTCACTGTCAGGAAGTTTCTCCTTAGTTCTACGCTGCTTCTCTCTTTGATTAGCTTCTGTCTTTTGCTTTTTGTCCTGCCTTCAGGTGCTTTGGAGAACAGCTTGACTCCCTCTTCTTTATGGCAGGCCCTGAGATATTGGAACACTGCTATCATGTCCCCCATCATCCTTCTCTTCATTAAACTAGACATACCCAATTCCAGCAACTGTTCCTTATATGTTTTAGCCTCCAGTCCTCTAATCATCTTTGTTGTTCTTCTCTGCACTCTTTCCAGAGTCTCAATATCTTTTTTACATGGTGGTGACCAAAACCGGATGCAGTATTCCAAGTGTGGCCTTACCAAGGCATTGTAAAGTGGTATTAATACTTCATGAAGCTGGCCAACTCACCCACTTCCAGGGTTCATAAATTCCTAGCTCAGGAGGTTTTGCAAGTGGAGATTTTCTGAACAAGGGGAGGAAGAAATATTTGAAGGAACAGGTACTCTTGTACTCGTCATCCTATATGGGACCAACAGGGAGTAGGAGATATGGTAGAAGGAAGCTGAAGCAGCTGGTGGAGTGCGTTCAAGTTAGCACAAGTACTATTTCTTAGTGAAGAAGAGGCAGCTGCTAGCCTAAGGGTTTACACTACTGTGTTTTCTGTCCATCTTTTCATATAGGCTTTGATACCCAAGGACACCCTTATTATGCAACATCAGGTTTTCTTCTCCTTCAGGGCATCCCTGTTGCACCACCTTCACCCTACGCTGAAGGAGTGAGGGAGAAGAGGAGACCGAGAAGAAGTATTTCTGCTAATTTGCAGAAGGTGGGGAAGTTTCTAAAGTTGAAGGACTCCAAGAACCCTTAACAGGATGCGACGTCCAACCTTGGCCTTAATTCCATCTATGGGTCACTTTTGCTTTTCACTCTGGAGAGCAGATGGTTGAATAGGCTCACCGTGTACGAGCTTAAATCAGCTAATATTTTCTGAAAACGTCTATAAAAGAAGATCGGATAAATGCAGAGGAGAGGGCAGAGTTGAACCTACTTTCTTAGTAGCTAGCTTGATTTAAATAATGTTTTCCAAGTATTAGAACATCAGAAGAGCTTTTAGACTGAATCAGGCTCACTTCATGAACATTTGGCATCACAATGTGGTCGACCAAGAGCACTCGCAAACGTGGCAGTCTCCTTCATTGTTGGCCTTTATCAGCTGCTATACAAGGAAGGCTCTTAATGATTGTGGTAATTATCAGTAGTAGTAACCATTAATAGCCTGGACCTTCTTCAAGTGTTGCATCTACCTAGGAAGACATCTCAATTGGAGGTTCCCAGACCTTCTAACGGCCCCCAAATCCATGATTTGTGTACGGAGGTCTGCCTTTATAACCATCCCTGATCACTCTGAAACCAGTGCAGTTAGGAATATTATGGAGATAAGTTGATATAAAAAAACTGCAATCCACATATCCCATACCTACCATAAGAGGACATCTAAAAATAATGACATCACTATAAACAGCTATGGCACGTGAGGACAGCAATGGTGCAGACCTGGCCATTTTAAGAGAGCCAGCTGGCTTCAGATCTGATCAAATGAGAGCTACAGAACAGTCATCCAATCTGTTTTCCATTTTCATTAAAATGTATTGTAGAGGAGACAGATGTCTCTGTAATAAGAACGGTACTGAAATATGTAATCACCCGGTTCCAATTTTCCCATTTCTCAAGGGCAAGTGTGCTCAGGAGAAGATATATTGCAGCCCTTGCCCTCCAGAAGACCCCCCAAGGTGGGACATTAAATTGTATCAAGGTCAACCCTTTTTGCTCCTTCAAGGCTGTGAAGCTAACAAAAGGAGTAAGTCTTGTCCTACAATCTTCGAGGCTTAATGTCTCAGCTATGCACTCCTCCCACACCCTCTAACTGACCTACTCCTTCCTAGAAGCTGCTTTATTTCCTAGTAATTTCCAAATGGGGATAGGAGAATTCTCATATGTCACGTAGGTGCCCACCAAGAAGAAGGGGGTCAACCTATTCTTCAAAGCACCTGAAGGCAGGACAAGAAGCAATGGATGGAAACTGCGGCAATCAAGGAGGGAACCAATCTAGAAATAAGGAGAAATTTCATGATAGTTAGAGCAATTAACCAGCAAGCAACTCCAAGAAATTGTGGGTGCTCCATCACTGGAGGTTTTCAAGAAGAGACTGGACAACCACTTGCCTGAAATGGTATAGAATTCCCTGCCTGAGCAGAGGTTGGACTAGAAGACCTCCAAGGTCCCTTCCAACTCTGTTGTTCTGCTATCTGGCTTGATCACTATATGAATACAAGCAGAGATGACCTGCTTGCATACAAAACTTGGTTAATATCATTCTTCAGGCTTGTGGAGCAAATGTATCAGAAAGTGGACATACTTAAAGCTATTTTCATCCCAAATAATGCGAGAAGCAAAACAACATGATTTTCTCAGTGCCCAGCAAAAATAAAAAAAATAAAAAAAATTTAAAAAAATCCAGCATAATTCTTATAAGGGACTACATTTAGCATTCTAGAATTGTCTGTATGAAATTAGTAAGCCGCTTAATCTCACTCCTGGTGTATCACTCTGAGTGTAATTGTGCAGAAGAAAGAAAGAGATTAAAATGCAAAACACCCCACTGTATTCAATTTGTTTTTTAAAAATGTATTAAATCCCCATTCCAATGCTCTTTTTTTCTGATTTTACAAGTGTTTTTTTCACAAATTATTTTGTACATGCACGCCTGCATCTTTCACAAAGGATCTGAGCGACACACGTAGAGAGAATAATTTCAATTTTTCATAAATCTTCAAAATGAATACTTTAAATTCGAGGCAAAGACAAAACATTCTTATACCTTTAATTTCCACTCTGTGAAGTATAATGGAAAAAGCTGATTATTTTTAATTCTTCCCTTTAATAATGCAGCAACAGAATGATTTAAGACTGGCATATGATAATTACCTTTCCAATTTCCCTCCCCCTTAGCAAATGGAGTTTTAATAGAAATAGGAGCTCAGGTGCTGGAATTAATTCCAATGGGCTACTATCTGGTCACCCTGTGCATCATTTGTGCAAATTATTTATCCATAACATGGTGCACTGCGCTTCTACAAGGGATCCCCCACTGGGCGAGTGTGAGTGTGCAACACGTCAGAAGGGAAATCGCTACACCGCCAGACAGAAGCCAGTGAAGAGGAACTAGCAAATCAGGGAAATATCAACCTTGCAGTCAAGATATTTACTCATGGAAAATCGAGGGAAGAATTGGTGAATTATCCACGCCTCAGTACATATATTTCTCACACCTGAGAGACATGTTGTGACTCAGAGGAATCTCTGCTTCTAAACTGGGGGGGGTGTTAGTTAAGTGTGGGGTTATTCCCAGCTTGATTTCCTTAAGCCTGCCTTAATGAGCAAATTAAATTTGCTAGGGTTATGCAAGTTGCTAAGTCATAAACCATGGCTGACAAACCAGAAAGGTTGGGTTTACATTACATGTTGAACCACAGTTAGCACGATGTGTTAAGGTCACTTTTGTTTTAGAGTGTGGTGTACAGTTACTCTTTCTTAGCCTAGCCTACCTCACAAGGCCATTGTGCCACATGGAGCAATGAATCAAAAGTAGGATATAGGTGTAAAAGGAAACTAAGATGATGATGCTACCAAGTTTGTGGCAACTCTGCCGAAGGTCTAACAACAAGTAGTGTGGTGGGTAATGTGAGAATAGAACAGATTAACAACCAGTGGAGCATCTTGCCTCCAGAAGTTGTGGATGCTTCATCACTGGAGGTTTTTAAGAAGAGATTGGCCAGTCACTTGTCTGAAATGGTATAGGCTCTCCTGCTTGAGCAGGGGGTTGGACTAAAATATCTGAGGGAACACCTGCTGCCGGCATCAAGTTCCCTTCGTCCAGTGCGCTACCACAGGGAGGGTCTTCTCAGGGTGCCACCGGTAAGAGATTGCCGGCGGACGACACCCAGGGATAGGGCCTTCTCAGTGGGGGTGCCTGCCCTTTGGAACCAGCTGCCAGTGGAGCTGAGGACTGCCCCCGACCTTCATTCCGACGGGACCTGAAGACCTGGCTCTTCGAGCTCTCTGGCCCAGGTTGAAAATTCTAATTTTAGCTTTAATCTTAATTTTAACTGGGGTTTTATTTATGCAGGGACAAATATAATTTTTTTAATCTGTTTTTAACTTTTGTACCTTTGTTTTTTTAATCACCCTGTAAACCGCCTTGAGTCCTTCGGGAAAGGGCGGTATATAAATGTAATAAAATAAATAAATAAAATAAAAGACCTTCAAGGTCCATTCCAATTCTTGTTATTCTGTTATTCCTACAGAAAATTCATGGAACGTCTTTGGTGCAGTCAACCTCTCTCAGCCCAGGCTACCTTTCAGAGTTGTTGTTAAGGGGAAAAAATATGAGAATACTTCCCCCCTATGCTGTATGCATGCTGTCTCGAACTCTTTAAAGGTGGTTATAATGCACTACAGTAATGAATTGGAGAAATTGGTATTAGGGGAGAGGTCCAATGTCCTGAAAAGGGTTGCCTGTAAACTCGGCAGAAAAATCCCAAAGATGCTTTTTCACGAGGCAACTGGGCTTTTTCGTTTTTCTTTGAAGATGTTTCGCTTCTCATCCAAGAAGCTTCTTCAGCTCAGATCAGATGGTGGGGATGACCAGCCCACCATCCAAGTCAGAGCTGAAGAAGCTTCTTGGATGAGAAGCAAAACGTCTTCAAAGAAAAACGAAAAAGCCCAGTTGCCTCGTGAAAAAGCATCTTTGGGATAACTGTGACCTGGATGACCGAGAATCTCCATAGACATTCAGCAAAAAAGGTAATAACCTTCATTTTTGGCCCTCAAGGAGATGAAAAATTGGTTGAAATTCTCATGGATGGAGCTTGTACATCTGGATGCCTTCTCCCACATCTTTGAAACCAATCATGGAACTAATCCACATTCTGGGGATGCAGAATATATACCCCATAGACTAACCAACCCAGTTAGCTTTACAGAGATTTGAACCAAGGCTGACACTGATGAACCTCAGTGGAAATAGCTTGCCTGGTTAAGAAAACTGCAACTGAGTTACAAAGTGGTTAAAGACTTTCTCTTTCTTCCTCTGTTCCGTTGTACATTCTTTAGACTCACTAGCTCTGACAAAACCTTGAGCAGAAGACTCTAGGAGCTTTCACTGACTGGAGAGCCTTCCAATTGAGAGCGGGAAGCACCCCAGGAGGTTTGCAAGGTCAGCAACAAGGGCCCCTCTCTCCACTTGGCAACAATGAAGGAGGCTGAAGCAAAAGAATTTCAAAATAAAGTATGTTCCCCCCCAAAATAAAAAAAAAGCAGAATTCAGGAAGACGGCTTTCAGCCTTTAGACCACACGGCCGTTACTCAATTTTAAGAAATGGGTGCAAATTTGTGAAATTCCTATATGGGAAACGAAACAGATGATTGGCTTGAGATCTACCAAAGACCTAAAGCTGGGGTGTCCAACCTTGACAACTTCAAGCCTTGTGGACTTCAACTCCCAGAGCTCCTCAGCCAGAATTTTGGGAGTTGAAGTCCGCAGGTCTTAAAGTTGCCAAAATCGGAAAGCCCTGATTTAACGGTTCTGAAGCTAACATAGGTGGAAGAGAGAAAACCTGAACCTTGGTGGATGTAATATCTCCAACAAAAACCATGGTTGTTCCCTGGGCTGGCCTACCTCTCTCATTGCACTTGATTGCATTTCTTTTGATTCTGCCTTGATAAAGCAATTGGGGGCTAATTTTTTTTAATCAGAATTAAATGCAAGTAGCCCAGCTTCTAATTAAGTGCTGGAAATGAGGAGGGGGTGGGGAAGAGAGAAACTTTCAACCACTCCAGATTTGATTCTCCACCAGTGGAGGCTAATGATTCCTTTTCAAATGTCAAGTGGTTTGCATCCTGCTTCCTTTTATAAATCATTTCCATGGTGCTGGCTTGGGCAACAGAAGGACCGGTGGATTTACCATGCTTCATAAGATCTTGCTTCCCTAGCATCCAGGTGGGGTACTGGAAGGAGAAGAGAAGCTATGGTTTTTATTATTGCTTTATTTGTATCGCAACTCTATTATTCTTCCAAATAACTCAGTGCGATGAACATATCCAACACATCTTCTATTTTCCCATAACAACAACCCTGTGAGGTGGAGTGGGCCCAAAGTCAACCAGCTGGCTTTCGTGCCTAAGGTGGGACTAGAACTCACCAACTCCTATTGATTGGTTCAAAGTCACCCAGCTGACTTTCATGCCTAAGGTGAGACTAGAACTCCCAATCTCCTGGGGACTGACCCAAAGACACCCTGCCAGCTTTCCTGGCTAAGGCAGGACTAGAACTCCCCATCTCCTAGTGATTGGCCCAAAGTCACCCTGTTGGCTTTCATATCTAAGGCAGGACTAGAACTCCCTGACTCCTGGTGACTGGCCCCAAATCACCCAGCTGGCTTTCCTAGCTAAGGCAGGACTTAGGGTTAGGTTCCTGAATGAAAAGAATTGGGTCTTCCCTGTTTTTGAGAGGCAAGGAATGGTAGCTTCATTGTTCATACAAAAATCAGCTAAGAGCCTAGCCTTTCCTTTTGTATCGTGTGTGGATGTGTTTATAAATGTGTTCCCACTGTGGCAAAAGGGGATTCCTTAAGAATCCAGGGCATCTTATTCCTATGCAACTCACTGCATTACCAAAGAGGCAATCATATTTTCCCCCAATCTAACGTCCCTGGGAGCGATAGCATGTTATCATATCCCGTTGCCTCAGAGGTTCAGCAGATGCACAAATGCTCCAAGCAACTTCTTGCTGCTTCTAAACGGCAACCCTGGGGCCACCTCTGAGAACTAAAGATTTTTAAAAAAATCCATACACGAATGTGAAAATGGGAGAGAATGGATTTGCACACATGAGAAAACAAAAGAAATTGGATTTAAGCTGCCATAGAATTTTCCTTCCCCCCCCCTCCCCCCACAAAAAATAGCTCTATGGGGATGTAGAGAGACAGTTATCCCCTGGTAGGCTAAAGTGGTACAGCCAAACAAGAAAAATATGATTTGACGGATGCTGTTCTACCTTTTTCCAAATTAAACTCTGTAGGGATAGACTGGTTCGAAGTGTCAAACCCTGGGTATTTCATAAATGAGTGGATGAGGTAGAGTAGAATGAAATGAACTCCAGGAGGGTGTAAAAAGGAAGAGAAAAGCCAGGGCCATGTCAGGCTGCTTTTCACGAAGATCCAGAAGCTGTATTTGGATTAATTCCACTTTCAATGTAGGTGAAAATCTATTTGGCTGAAGGCCTTCAGTACTACAACAAGCTCTCTGGTTATAATGTTTAATATGGAGAAGGAAAAAAAAGGGATCTTCTAAAAGGGCAGCTTTGTGTAGGGAGACGGAGTTATTGTCCTGATGCTGTGTGAAATTAGGAGTTGCAGAATCTTAGGTGCTCTCTGAAGCTTGGTTGCTTTCTTGTAGACTTTTCATTACCCAACTAGGTAACACTATCAGTGCTAGAAGGGAGGAGGGTTTGCGCTCTGTTTATATACTTGTGGCTTGCCCTGGTAATGTTATTTAGTTGGATTAATGAGACTTATGCAAGAAAACAACCAAGCTCAGAGAGCACCAAGGACTGCACAGTCCTCCTCCTCCTCTCTTCAAACATTCCTTTCTAACATTGATGATGTTACCTAGTTGGGTAATGAAATGCCTGCAAGAAAACAACCAAGATCCCACAGATCTCCTCCTCCTCCTCCTCCTCCTCCTCCTCCTCCTCCTCCTCCTTTTCTTCCTCCTCCTCGCACATCCCACTCCCTTCTAGCACTGATGATGTTACCTAGCTGGGCAATGAAACATCTTACAAGAAAGCAACCAGCTCAGAGAGCACCAAGGACTCCACATTTCAGCCCTGAACTACAGAGATTCTCTTCTATTGGTCCAATTATGAAATGATGCAGCGTGGTTCTCCATGAGGTTGGGCACCTTAACTTTAGAAGTGTTCTTTAAACCTGGCAACTTTAAGATGAGTGGACTTCAATTCCCAGAATTCCCCAGCCAGCATGGCCAAGAAGGAATCTTAAAAGGAATCACAGATGGTGGACAGGGTCATCCAGGAACGATCAGTAGCTACGGGTGAGTCTTCTGTAACCACGGGATCATCTGCTGTTGGACTTGATGGTCGCCTACATGAACCAGTAGGAGCTGCTCTCATCTTTTCCCCAGAAAAAAGCACAGCCCTGCCTCTTCTTTCAGCTTAGGATATTTAATTGGCCTTCAGTGGCTCTGTAGGAAATACACTGGGCAGGCAGAAGCTCTCCTTATTGTAAGTGACAGGAGCTGATCCCGCTGTGCCACTACTAATAGTTCTGTAGCTGCCTTCCCAGTTAAGGTATTAGACACCATTTCCTTAGCCAGCTCAAGCAACTGATTCCATTGGCCAAATCATCAACTCCTCCTGTAAACACAAATGCAGCTTCCCGACTCAGCCGATGAACCGGTAAGCCATCAAATCGTGGTTCGGAGAAGCCACTATTTCTCTTGCATGGTGGTGAGCATGACACTTATGCTCACCCAAACGGGGATTGATGAGATTCAAGACACAAGCAGCGAATATTTGTAGCTAGATACTTCTAGCTTGTGAAAGATGGATCTAGTTCCTGTTTTTAAAATTGAGCTATAACCCCCCACTGAAGTTGCCAAGGCCATCAAAAATATATTGCAATTAAAAGAAAAGAAAAAAAGAGCCATCTCAGCCGAGGTTCCATTGTTTGGTTTTAAATATTTTTAACAGTGTCAAGTTCATTATCATGTTTAGGTATTTGGGGATTTCTTGCAAGAAAGCAGGCTTATTTATATTATTCCCACCCAACTAGATTCTGATTGTTGGAATAAACCCAGGCAACCATTATTATTATTTAATAAATTTATATGCTGCCCCTCTCACTGATAAGGCAATCCTTCCTTCCTTCCTTCCTTCCTTCCTTCCTTCCTTCCTTCCTTCCTTCCTTCCTTCCTTCCTTCCTTCCTTCCTTCCTTCCTTCCTTCCATCAGAACCCCCAAAGGGAACACTCAAGAGGGCTCACCGCAATTCTGAAACTAGACTCCATCTCAATCCAGACATTGGAGTGATCTGATCCAAGGCAGCATCTCAACTCGGTCTGCATCCCTTGACTCAACTCAAACATGTTCCCCTTCCCCAGAAAGGGTCTCGTACACACGTGCAGGGCATGCACACCCCACTTTTAGCATCTGGATCAAAGGAGCACAGCTGCTCTAATCCAGCACTTCAAAGGGAAGCTTCTCTTTGATTTGACACTTTACTTTGAAGCAGTTTTTCGACTGAAGCCGCTTCAGATGGAAGCCCAGCTTCAAACTTGGTACCACTTCATTAGAGCCAATTAAACACCAGAAAGGCCGAGTCCTTACAAACCAAAGGCACCAGCCTGAGAAACAAAAGAGAAAGTCAGTTTATCAATAAGCCACAAAGGACTAAACGTCAGAAGCAGAGGGAGAAAGAAGGAGTTTGATTCTTCCTCTGATTCCAAAAGGAGTTTCCTGGCAAAGGCACCCACAATCTGGAGCCACAAGAAGTAAGGCTGGCATTTATAGAAGGCTTCAGATTAAACTCTCAGCGTCTCTGCTTTTTTTAAAAAAAACCAGATGGTAGAGTTATCTGAATTCTTGAACAGCTTCTGGCAGCCATAGTAGATAATATTGTCTACTATAACCATAGACAAATACATTTAATGAATAAATAAATACCAATAGAAGGGAATATTTGTAATTCACAGTTGAACTGCAGGGGTCCCTGGTGCTCTCTGAGCTTGGTTGTTTTTTTGCAGACATTTCATTACTCAGCTAAGTGCTTGAAGGGAGGGGGGGTAAACAGAGCACAAATCCCACTCCCTTCTAACACTGATGATGTTAGCCAGTTGGGTAATGAAACACCTGCAAGAAAACAACTACGCTCAGAGAGCACCAAGGACCTAAATAAATACATATTGGTGTTGAAAGAACACTGCTGCCTTCCTCTGCTCCTATAACCTTCTCATTCCCACCCACTCCTTCAAACCTGTGTCAGACGATTCACAAGTAGAACAATCCTTCCTTCCTCCCTCCCTCCCTCCTTCCCTCCCTCCCTCCCTTCCTTCCTTCCTTCCTTCCTTCCTTCCTTCCTTCCTTCCTCCCTCCCTCCCTCCCTCCCTCCCTTCCTTCCTTCCTTCCTTCCTTCCTTCCTCCCTCCCTCCCTCCCTCCCTCCCTCCCTCCCTCCCTCCCTTCCTCCCTCCCTCCCTCCCTCCCTCCCTCCCTCCCTTCCTTCCTTCCTTCCTTCCTCCCTCCCTCCCTCCCTCCCTCCCTCCCTCCCTCCCTTCCTTCCTTCCTTCCTCCCTCCCTCCCTCCCTCCCTTCCTCCCTCCCTCCCTCCCTCCCTCCCTCCCTTCCTTCCTTCCTTCCTTCCTCCCTCCCTCCCTCCCTCCCTCCCTCCCTTCCTTCCTTCCTTCCTCCCTCCCTCCCTCCCTCCCTTCCTTCCTTCCTCCCTCCCTCCCTCCCTCCCTTCCTTCCTTCCTCCCTCCCTCCCTCCCTCCCTCCCTCCCTCCCTTCCTTCCTTCCTCCCTCCCTCCCTCCCTCCCTCCCTCCCTCCCTCCCTCCCTTCCTTCCTTCCCCTTTTCCTTTATCAGAGCAAGCTCTCTTCCCAGATCATCCTCCTGCATCCCATCTATTTACCTCAAGGAACCCCATTTTTGCTCGTTTAAGCAGCCCTCCCCCCTCACCTCCTGGTGTAATGAGGTTTATTGAGTGGCTGGCACATTTACTGCCTCCTGCATTTTTCATGCGCCTGTTCTCCGGAGGCCAGCCAGCCAGCGCAGGCCTGCTAATCAAACAACAACAGAGCAGGCCAGTTTTCCCTGGCTCTCTCCTTAGTGCATGGCTATTGATAATTATCCTTCTCAGCTACTTGACTCAATGGCAGGTCCAGGAAGTGGTGGCTGGTGGCAGTTTTAATGGAGAGGCAGCCCACAAGGGTCGGGTCTCCAGGAGCAGACTCCCTCCAATTGGTCAACCACTCTGTCGTGTGCAGTGAGGGCTAGGGCCTTGAAATCCTTTTCAATCCCAGCAAGAGAGGAAATTGTATCGCCCTGCTCTTTCTGACAATGCTCCCCTTTTCTCCAAGCCTTTTTTTTTTTACCAAACCTAAAAGCAGGACGTTCTCACCGCAGAGGTCCTCCTCCTTAGTAACAATTTCAATGGACCTCTAATATTTGAACATGCCACCGTGCAAAGATTGGCTCGCCCGTCTTAAAGCTTCTTAAGGTGTCAGATTGAATTGTTCCAGCACTGAGTAGGACTTGTGTGTGAACCAGATGGCTGAGGTGGACCAGTCATGGTTCCTGTATTGCTCCAAAAAAGAGAGGGGTCTTCCTTAGAAGCTTTCAGCAGGAGCTGGAAGATTCTCACCACAACTAGTCCTTGACTTACAGCAGTTCATTTAGTGACTGTTCAAGGTTACAATGTCACTGATGACCGTTTTTCACTCTGACGGCCATGGTAGCGTTCCTGAGGTCACGGGATCAAAATTTGGACACTTGGCCACCGGTTCATATTTATGATGGTCGAAGGGTCCTGGGGTCACGTGATTCCCCCTTTGGTGACCTTTTGACAAGCAAAGTCAACGGGGAAGCCGGATTCACTTAAGAACTATGGGACTAACTGAACGACTGCAGTTATTCACTTAGCAAACCGAAAATTGGGGCTCAGTTGGGGCTGTAAGTTAAGCGCCTTCTAGGTTGATCTTGACATCTTGACTTTGAACAGTGCATCTGCAACCGTCCCTCATGTCTGGCAACAGAGAGCCATTTCTTATCATCAGCAGGCAGAATCTAATGGGGAAGGGGGAGATCTGTCTGTTAAAAAATACTATCCTCCAGGTGACACTGATTTGAAGGAAAGGCGGTTAGTAGATCAGCCATCGACAGACATATAGCGATAAACTACATTTGCACACCATTCAAGAAACAATTAAAAAAGCTATCCTCCTGTCAAGAAACAATTAAAAAATACTATCCTCCTCTCCAGGTGAGACTGATTTGAAGGAAAGGCGGTTAGTAGATCAGCCATTGACAGACACATAGCGATAAACTACAATTACACACCGTTCAAGAGACAATGAAAAAAAGCTAAGAAGGAAACAAAAAAGACTAAAATGCATGTTCTCCAGCAGCCTACACCCAGAGAATCAGGGATTCACACCAGAGAAACAAGCAAAAAATAATAGCCTAATCAAGGAATTGTCAAGGAGAAACACCCCCATCTCTTCATCCTCCTCCCATAGATTTGTACCACATCCAAAATTTGGGTTTCTCCATTCCTAGTCTATATCTCAATTTTATGAGATATTTAAATCAGAATAGACTCTCTGTGCTACAGACTGAATTTACTGTGCTTGCAGTCTCAGCCAATGATTTATACTGTATTGACCAAGGTTCTGGATATTCATGCTTATCTTAGAGCTTAATGGTGTTTTTCTGCCTATAAAACAATTGCCTATATTCAGTTAATCATAATTAACTGATGATATACTAGAACATTATAATTTCATCATTTTAAAATCCTGTGTTTATTCACCTCAATCTTTTGTCCCTTTTCTTCATTTCATTTGCCATACGTATATATCTTCTTTAAAGTCTAATAAAAAGATGAAAGGGAAAAAGGAAAAAAAAATGCAACTCCAAAGACAATGCAGCCGGCTGGGAATTATGGGACTTGCTGTATGAGCTCATCTTGAAAACTTCCACTAGGGAAGAATATAATAAGTAAACTATCTTTAGTTTATTTAGCAAAAGCATGAGGAATAAAAACACAAGGTTTTAGGTCAGGGGTCTTCAAATTTGGCCCTTTTATGACTTGTGGACTTCAACTCCCAGAATTCCTCAGCCAGGCATTTTCAGTTTCTGCCCTGAAAATAACCAACAATTTCCTAAAATGTGTATTACCACTTCCACAAACGCTGCCCTTTCTGAAATAAATTTCTGGTTTTGGACCGTCTTCTTCAAGCTGCTTGAGAATATCTTTTGAAAACATCTTGGGTGTTCTGCTTCATTTATTGCCATTGTTTTCCATCCAACAGCTTCACTCCCTCAATAAATATGAGTGGAATTCTCTTCTCCTCTGTAATCCATTTCAAAATTGAACAATCTTTGTGTGTGTGTGTGTGTGTGTGTGGTTTTTTTCTTTAGGACGGTGCTAAAGGGTCTTTTTATCAAAGAGCTAAAGGTTCTTTAGGGTTTGAGTTACTTTTCCCAACTCTTATGTGGGGTTAGCTAAGAAGTCAGACTTCCTGCACAGTGGTAAATATTTAGTCATTCTGCAAATAAACAACTCCCAAAAGCATATGCTGTCGACCCCCGGATCAGCCACCCACAAGCATGGAAACTAGCCTTCCAAAATGGATGCAAAATGCTTCAGTTCATGATCACTAACACCCACAACTGCCTGGAAAAATACCAATGCATCATTGATGAACAAAAACCTACATACTTCAACTCTATTGGATAGGACCTGGTAGACAGCTTAGAATGAATGCCAACAAAATACAAATCCAAAAATGCAACTCACTACAAGAGAAACTCAATACCCTCACCCCAAAACCACAAGACAACAAGTCAGATCAGAAATCTATCCAGCAGACCCCTATCAGACCATCCTCAGACAATTTCAACCACAAAGATGCTGACCCCATTGAATTCCTAGACAATATTTAGTCATCTCTGCTTTAAGAAGGGGGGAAAATTGGAGCTGTTTGCAGCAACCATCCTGGTGCACAATGAAGTCAACTCATGTTGTTTCTTTCTGAGGGTTAAGACCAAACCTTGTGGCTTTTCTTTTGTTCTCGAGTAGCATCTAGCCTTCTTCCTATTATTTGCCTCTTTCTTTTCTCTTGCTATGGCTGCATAGACACAAAATATATTCCACACCCCTTTTTCCCTCCTATTTACATTTATATTGAATAATTTAAAACCTTTCTCTATTTCCATAAATCACTGCCTCCGAGGAATGACAACTGCCCACTTGTGACAAAGTACCTTCCAAGCAGAAGAGCTAATGGTGCAGAAGAAAGTTTGCAAGCTGTCTTTTGGACTTGGGATGGGGAGGGCAAAAGAGGAGGAACCAGTGAGGAGAAGATTGACAAGGGCTCACCTGTGTGAGAGCAGAAGCAACTCAGTCATTCTGGAGAGCTGAAGGGTAAATTCCCACAATCATTGTATGCCGAGGAGATGAACATCTTATGTTGAGGAGGTGAACACTGTATGCCCAAGAGATGATCTTAAAACATCCAGGAGGTGATCTGTAGATGAACAGGCTGAGCCTGATTGAGGGGTCAAAAATGTTATCAGTCTCGAATTCCTTTGCACCCACAAGAGACCTAAATCCAGCCCACCTTGAATTGACTCTTATCTATCACCTATTTACTTTCCCTGTTAGTAGTTCAGATTCTTGTAGAGAGCTTTTAGCATACAATAAACCTATATATTCTTTTGAACTGCCCAGACTCCAGATTTTCTGTACTTGACATGATCAACATATCTCCAGCAGATGATCATCAGTTAAACAATTAATCAGTGGAACAGCTTGCCTCCAGAAATTGTGAATGCTCCAACGCTGGAAGTTTTTAAGAAGAGACTGGACATCCACGTGTCTGAAATGCTATAGGGTTTCCTGCCTGAGCAGGGGGTTGGACTAGAAGACCTCCAAGGTTCCTTCCAACTCTGTTATTCTGTTGTCATATATCCAGGAGATGATCCTTGTATGACCAAGAGATGAATATCATATTTCACAGCACACTAGATTTTTGCAAACTGATCGGACAGAAGTGCTGCAAATTTTGCATGCGGCTAAAGATTTCAGAAAAAGACAAATTGAGAACTGGAAATTCAAAAAAATATGTTCCTTGAGAGAAACAAATACTCTTTTGAATCTTTGGCTCAAGTAGGAATAGAATGAGGGAAAGTCTTGAAGCGCATGTAGCTCTTTCTAGCCCTTTCAAATCAGGCCATTTTTTTTTGCTTGAAGAAAATATTTTAAATTGAATCAGTACATAATCAAATATTAGCTATGGTGCATCAATACGTGTATTTCATTCAGCCGCTTGAATCTGGTGGTGGCTTAGAGCTTGACCCATGGATTAGCCAAGGTAAGAATCGAAACCCAGGTTGCTACACTTGGCTCAAATAATGGGGTTGAGAGGGAGGGAAATAGGGAAAAGTATGCTTCCCATTTGAATTCAGAAAAACACAATGCCTAGCCTTGTCAACCATTCTCAACTTATTTCCTATTAATCATAGGTCTGGGTTGAACAATAATAAATAGTCTCTAGTTATTAAGGGGACAGGTTGCTATGGGATATACACGCTTGTCCCATGACCTTGGGTGTGCAAAAATAGCATGGGAATTCACATTCAGGGAGCTAACAGGAGCAGTAGGCATCTTCTTCCCGCCTTCATCCACGTCTTACCTCCACATTAGTCCCAGGTCAGCAAGAATTTATTCACCACCCCACATGCTTGCAAATATTTCCCCTTCCTTTTTTGTCCCATTCTCCTCCGTCCCCCATCCTCCTTCCCCTTCTTATTCACAATGTCTGGTTCAAGCTGAAAGGTTAATTATAATTGTAATATTAGCATTCGTTTTACCACTGGCAGAACCTGCCGAGAAGTAAATTTAGTTGGCCGAGGAACGCTGGCAATTGCTGGCTCCACCTTGCAAGATTTTGCTACGTATTAATGAAATACTATGGAGTAATTCAGATGGGTTTTGCCAATCTTCTGCCCCTTCCTCTCTGCACGTAGGGGTGAACGTGGGAAACTTTTGAAACAAAATAGAAGGAAACTAGCCTTGTCACATCAAAGCACACAAAATCACAAGGAAAGTGCCATTTTTTAAAAAAATAAAGCCTGGATTTCCCCCCCTCCGCCCCCCCCACTTTGCCTTCTGATTGTCTCTCATCACCTCTTCCTGAGAAACCCCACCCATAAAAGAAACAACTTTTAGAACTAGCTTAAAGTCACGGGGGCATTGATACCTCTTTAGTTCATTCTGTCAATACACAGTAATTGCTGGCCATCTCAGCTTGAAGTAAACCCCTGTCTGGGCTACTGTGATGTGCTCTATACATGGGACTGCCCTTGAAGAGTACCAGGAAGCTTCAGTTGCTTCAGAACCAGTAATGGCCAGCGATTACTGTATTAAACCATATAAATTGGTTTAAAAAATAAAATAGAAATCAATGCATTTCCAAGATGGATTAGGAACCAATATACATTCACAGCCTATGTTTTCCCTTCCCATCCAGCAGTGAGATGCTTGAGTCATTATGAATTTAGGTCAGGGTTTCCCAACTTTGGCAACTTTCAGATGTGTGGATGTCAACTCCCCATGCTGGCTGGGGAAACTCTGGGAGTGGAAGTCCACATATCTGAAAGTTACCATGGCTGGGAAACACTAGTTTAGCTAAAAGTGTCCCTTGGGAGTTTTTAGCTCATCCTGTTTGAGAAGATACCGAACTTCACGTTTATTTTGGCCTTCTAATTATTCAAATGATGCCTGTAAAATTTTCTGGAATGAAAATTGTTTGGATACAATTTAGGGAGTCCATATTGTATTTTTTTAAAGCAAGACAAAAATGTAAGATGTTCCTCTGCAGTGCGCAACTGCAGGAAAAAGTACAGCACGCTCTCTGTAAGTCATGTACACAGCTAAAACAGCAGGGGTAGTGAATGTCCTAGTTTTGAACCTACTCATAGACTACAGAGGCAAGTCTTTTGCTTTTGGTTACTAGATATAAATGATTCACTGCCTTGAGAAGATCTGTAATGATTCAAAATATGGAGAACAAAGTAACGGAGAATGCCTTCTAAGCTGCCATTGCAAAATGACTCAAGCTGTGGTTTTCTTATCCATAAATTTTTAAATAGTTCACAACTAACTGGGTTCACACTCTTTATCCTAAATGGAAACTCGTGGATTATAAACCACAATGGATGAATTCTTCTATGTATTAAACCTAAATAAGCCAGTGATCTCCAAATTCAGCTGTGGCTTATTCTATCAAACTGATGACAACCTACTTCTGGTGTTGCTAGAAGCCACAATAACTTGAACTGCAGGTTTCAGAAATTGTGAGGCAACCTAAATTCTGCCAATGTTTATTTTTTTTTCACCCCTAAGTCCTCCAAATCTGACCGACTGACTGGTCTAGGAATCGTCTTCATGCCCCTGAATTCAACCCTGTATCAGCTATAGACATCTTGTGAAGACTTGCAGACAAAGTCCTCAAATTAATTCTCCAGCATCTACAGTTAGAAGGGATCCACAATGGAATTGAGGATATTCCACTGGTCACCCAAGATCAGAAGTCTCCAACCTTGGCAACTTTCAGACTCGTGGACTTCAACTCCCAGAATTCCTCAGCCAATATAAGGGATTCTGGGAGATGAAGTCTACAAGCCTTAAAGTTGCCAAGGTTTGAGAGCCTTGCCCTGGAGAGATTTTGAAGGTAAAAACGTGAAATGAGTTCCTTCTTAATCCGCTAGCAAAATTCCAAGTGATACTTTTGCTTGTCAATCATAAAGCTCAGGTCTTTACCTTGACTTTATGGAAGACGCGTTTAATATCAAAGTGGGGTTATAACAAATTCTTCCAGACTTTGCAGGACTGACTGAACTGGGAAACACCTGCAGCAGATGACATTTTTCTGAATCATGATATATTGGATCTTTCTCTTTGTGAGCCCCACTTAAGCCTTCACATCAAAGGCCAAGAAAATGGTGATCTTGTTTAACACCATGAACCCATTAGGGAATTTCTGTTTTAGAGTTTCAGGTGATTATTCATTTTCTCCAAGCTGCAGATCACTTCTGAAAAACCATGTGTTTTTCCTCAGTGTTAATAAAAGCCTAAATGATTCTTCATTAAGAAGCCCATTAAGAATCCTGCTGTTCCTTCGAAGCTCATTAGAGAGGTATTCTTGCCACTAAATTATCACATTTAAGTTTCATAGAAGTCTGAGCAAAGTTGCCCCCATTATGATTAATTCACAATAGATTTTTCTAGGGTCCCCCCCCCCTTAGGGCTGATTTTGCTCATCTGATCTGTCCCATCTGTTGGGCTACATAATCCTTGTGCAACATTTCTGAAGAGTTTCCTGACTAGTTTAAATCATTGGGGTTTGATCTTCAAGTCTGTTCTTTTGGAGATGAAATCAAAAAGTTTTAGAAAACATTCCATTTTGTCCTTTGGAAAGATAACGTACTGGAGAGTTGATGGGACAATTTCCTTCTTTGAAACAAAATCAGAGACAAGTGGCTAAAATGGCTTCCTCTGGGTAGCATTAAATCAAGAAAATATTGACCTTCTATGAACCAACAGCAGTAGATCTGGATATAATCTGCAGAACATGTTGCCTCCCACATATTTTGGTAGATTGTTTAATGATCAATAACTATAGATCTGGACATTCAGCATCCTCTATATCAATGGATGATATCTCTTATGACCTATAGCCCAAAGGAATGAATTTTCTCCACTGCTGAGAAATTAAACACTCGCTGTTTCCCTGAGTGTGCAGGCCTCCAATCAATTCTGTATCTTCCACTGACCTTTTCCAGATTAATTCAGGGATGACTTTTGCTGATTGGAACTGCTGCTTCTACAGAGGCTGTGGTTGACTTGTCCAGCTTTGAATAGTGGCCTCTCCGACACACATTTCTGCAAAGGATTTTTGATTTGGAGGCCTGAACAGAAATAGATTTCTGGCAATCTTGGTGCCGCTCATAAAAATACAAAAAGACTAGCTCTTTTTATGTAGTCTGGATGCACTGCCCTGAAGTGGTTTTTGTCATATCAAAAGGTTGAGCAGGATGCAGAGCATTTGATATTGTCTGAATCCAGCTCCCCATTTTTGTGGCTTTCAACCTATAGGCACACCATCCGAACCCCCGAGAATAACCTTCAGAGAATTTGAAAGAAGGACTTTTATGAGGAGAAACCAACTACTTTCCATGGTGCTTGAAGAACGAGCTGTTATGTGCCTTGAATTCTACACAACGAATCTCTTGAATTGGGTACAAATAAATGAAGTCACCAAAAATATACTTGGGAGAAGAAGAGTGGCACCCCAAGAGTGGCACCTGGAATACTGCATCCAGTTTTGGTCACCACGATGTAAAAAAGATGTCGAGACTCTAGAAAGGGTACAGAGAAGAGCAACAAAGATGATTAGGGGGATGGAGGCTAAAACATACAAGGAACGGTTGCTGGAATTGGGAATGTCTAGTTTAATGAAGAGAAGGATGAGGGGGGACAGGATAGCAGTCTTCCAGTATCTCAGGGGCTGCCCCAAAGAAGAGGGAGTCAAGCTATTCTCTAAAGCACCTGAAAGCAGGACAAGAAGCAACGGATGGAAACCAACCAAGGAGAGAAGCAACCTAGAAATAAGGAGAAACTTCCTGACAGTTAGAACAATTAACCAGTGGAACAGCCTGCCTCCAGAAGTTGTTAATAATTTATAATTATAATTTATTGAGATTTCTATACCGCCCTTCTCCCAAAGGGACTCAGGGCGGTTCACAGGGTTAATGCTCCAACACTGGAGGTTTTTAAGAAGAGACTGGACAGCCCTTTGTCTGAAATGGTATAAGGTTTCCTGCCTGAGCAGGGGGTTGAACTAGATGACCTCCAAGGTCCCTTCCAACTTTATTATTATTATTATTATTATTATTATTATTATTATTATTATTATTATTATTATTATAATATTGTTATAGAAATCACAAAGTATCACACCTCTATGAAGATGAATGTGAGGGTGACTTACAAGTAAAGTCCAGCTGGTGCCAGCCTTAGGAGTGCAGCTCAGCAAGAAGGAACAGGAACAGGGCTATCTATACAAGGGACAAAAATAGAGGGAAAACCCACAACTCTACCCACAACTCTGTTAGTCAGAGGAATATTGAGGAACTTGAATTCCAGTTGTTCTTCCAACAATGGGCATTAGCATGATAAGTAAGAAGGAATTAGGATAGTCCAGCATGCACCCGTCCTCTGGGACCTGAGAAGAAAGCCTGGAAGCTCATACATCTCACCTTCCAAAATAAAAGAGTGGAGTTCGAATATCATCACAACGGCAGTGTTTCCGTATGAATGATCCAGCCACCCTTTTCCCACTCAATAGATGTATGTGTTGACAATACAAAATGGACATTCTCTCATCTGGCCACCAAGAAAGCTATGAGATGATCACCTCCTGCCTTTGTAGCTTTGGTTTTGTCCAATGTGTTCAAAAGGAAGTCCATGCTGCTGTGTTGCAAAGAGGCCTAGGTTAGGCACTTAAAGCATTCTGTCCGATCTTCTCCTAACTTGCCTTAACATATTCTCCAATTGTTCTTAACGTACACTCTTGTTTATCAATTGCCCTCATGTCCCACTGCCTTGAGAGTTAATGAGAGCTAGGTGGGGCTTCTCCTCAATGTCTCTCCAGAACAGCAGGGATCTAATTCGAAATAGACATGAACAGGACTGCATTGGGAATAGCTTTCTAGTTCCCCTCTGCTCAACACCTGACAGCTAATCTATGACCTATAGTAGGTCAATACTTCCAGAGGGACTGATTGAACCATAAAAGTGCAAAATAAGAGTAAGAAAGAGCTACCTTATAGATTCTTCCCTGTAGCCTGGCTGAGACCCCCTCCTCTTTTATAATTAGACTCACACTGGAGAAAATGAGTTGATTAGCATTCACCACCCATTGTGTTTCCATCCTTTAGGGTCCTCCATATGTTGAGTGTGGGCTGATCAAATAACCCTCTGAGATATTGGTATTGGTAAACAAGGATTCTTGCAGGAAGCCCACCTGGGCAGATAACATTTCTATCTGTCCAAAGTTTCTTTGCTTAAGTGGAACTCTTAGAATTAAAGATGGGGATAAATCCAAAAACCATCTTATTGCAGGATCCAAAATGGGTTGGTAACCAGGACCATGAGATTTGTCTTCCGAGATTTTGGACTTGTGGTGGAGCTCATCCTCAGGGAACTTCCCTCTAGAAGAGTACGTGCATTGGGCTATTCTCTGTGTGGTATTTACATGGTACTTTTTATGTGTGGCTTTTTAGATGTTGATTGATGTGTTGATGGCTGACTACTAAGTCATAGGCTATTGTTTCCTTGTGCTGCCAAGCCCTCACCTCCTAAGTACTTAATAAGCTGGTGGTAAATCAACACTCCTGTTGACTGATGAGGGGCCCCATTTCCCAGGCTTCAATTGCTTCCCTGGCTATTTTTGTGCCTGCTCATCCAACAATCTTAGTAGCTGCAAAAATGAATATATGTTCTTGTTTATTGCAATGTGAGGCTACCAATGAGTTTGGGTCTCCTCGTCTGACTGCTTTCTTTCTTTCTTTCTTTCTTTCTTTCTTTCTTTCTTTCTTTCTTTCTTTCTTTCTTTCTTTCTTTCTTTCTTTCTTCTTTCTTTCTTTCTTTCTTTCTTTCTTTCTTTCTTTCTTTCTTTCTTTCTTTCTTTCTTTCTTCTTTCTTGCAATCTGATGGGTAGCTTCCTTTCTGACTGTCCTACTTAGTCACAGAAAACATCTCATTCCCATCCATCCATCCTAGCTGCACCAGACTGAGCAATAACCTCTGAAAAGAAGTGTAGATGTCCAGTTTTTATGGGACATTGAACTTTCTTATGGAGATATAAAGGGGGTCCCAAACCAATGTTTAGAATCTCCAAACCCTTTTCTTCTTCCCTTTATAAGCCACAGAATTCCTGCCATCCTTAGCAGCAGGAAAAGAGATAGGTACCGCTGTATGCTGTGATTTTTCCAGCAAGTATTAAAACATCGTTTTGTGGCAGATGATGTGCTTGGCCTTCTGAGCAATCAATGGTCATAAACGATGTTTGTGCCTTGAAGCCATATCAAGGGATGAAGTTTCCAATCATCTCTGGTGGAAGCTCTGGGAGCATGAGAGCTCTTCCAATATGATTATTTACATCCATGCCAGAGCCTGGAAGAAATTAAGGGCACTTACTAGGCTGATGGACTCTACTTCAGAATAGAGCTCTAAATGGTATTGATGGGAGGCTAATAGCTACACCGTCCTTCTTCCTTAGTTGCAATTTTTGGTGGACAGGTAAGAGGATTGGAGAAACTGTCATCTTCCTGACAATTTTTTTTTGTTGGTAGAACTAGAGCTGGGACAGAAACCTGAAACTCACAAGATTGCGTTGACTCATATTTAAATCTCATACTTCCCTTATTTCAGTAGCCCCCAACCTTTTGGGCACCAGGGACCGTTTCCACGGAGTTTTCCCCATGGACCAGAGCGGGTGTGGGTTCACGTGCTGACTGCACCCCATGGATGGGGCTTCGCTTGTTTGTTCAGCCTGGTTTCTGGCATGCTGTGGCCTGGTGCCTGTCCATGAACCGAGGTTTGGGGACCCCTGCCGTACTTGGTTTGGAAGAGAGACGGTCAAGAGGAAGATGCAATCCAAAGCACTGCATTGGAAAAGGCTGTTTTTCATTTATTTTCTGGGCAGTCTCTCCATATGTATACACACAGTGTATATCACAAAATTCCTGTACAGTCTATGAGATAGTGACTGGCCCAAAGTCACCCAGCCAGCTTTCATGCCTAAGGTGGGACTAGAACTCACTGTCTCCTGGTGATTTGTCCATAGTCACTCAGCCAGTTTTTATGCCTAAGGTGGAACTTGAACTCACCGTCTCCTGATGATTGACCCAAAGTCCCCTAGCTGGCTTTCGTGCCTAAGGTAGGGCTAGAACTTATCATCTCCTGGTTTCTAGCCTTGTGCCTTAACCACTAGACCAGACTGCCTTGCACTAAGGAGGATTCCCCCACCCACCCTGATTCAAAGATAGTAGCTTTGGATAGACCAGGATAAAAGTGTACAGTTGCAAAGTGTTCATTCTTCCTGAAATGACCTTGAAGGAACTTCCTTGCTTCAGACAATTCCTTTCTTTCTACAGAAAATTCCTGAACATCAGCTAAGGCTCGGGTAAAAATACTCTTGTCTTACTATATTCAGACTGAATGAGGAGTAAGTTTGCACCCTCAAGTCATCTCCACACACACACACACACACACACACACACACACACAAACACACACACCCAACACGAAGATAAATTTTGATCCTTGGGCTAATGATAGCATCTCTAACAGTGTCTCTTATCTTGCAGTTTGGGCCAAATTGCTTTCAAATTATTTTCAAATTGTGTTGTGATTTTTGTTTTTTAAATTTCCCCAGCCTCAGAATGGAGCCAGTCAAGGTTCAAGTGGAAAAGAGTTTTAGTGGGCTGGGCTGGAAGACAGATTTAGCACAAGGGGCCACAGGAACCTGACCTGAACAAAAATTGAAAGTTAAATATATATATATAATGGAAAGTGGTGAGCAGAAGATAAAAACAAAGGCACAGTTGTGTCAGATTTTGCACCTGCAGACTTGAGAACGAGAGGACAGGGATGATCACAGTGCCCACAGATGAGATGGGAAAGTGACGTTGCGGCAAAATGCAACAATTTAGAACTTCTTCTGTTTCAAATTCTGTTTTTCTGTTTTCTGCTTTAATCCAGCTAAGCTTTCATTGAACTGGAGTTTGTGGCATGGGGTGTATCCCTGCATGCATGATAGTGTGTCTTTAAATACCCCTTCCTTTTTTGCCACCTTTGATAAACCTCCTCACCAAGCCTCTTGATACTGGTGTAAATTGTGTTGCTTATGCACTAGCATGCACTGCCCAGATGTTGGAAAAAGAAGGGATCTTAATAAACCCCTTTGGTTGCTTAAACTGAATCTGAAAGCACACCTCAAAATTCGAATTGGATTCAAGGAATATCTGATCTGTGCGTGCAAAGAAATGACTTTGGATTGTGAACAGCAGTGGTTATTATCGTGGTTTGTTGTTGCAGAGTTAACCAGATGTTTTAGACTGGATTTGGCATTTTTATCCATCTATTGAGTCCTTCTCAAGCATCTGGGATAGGCTGGTGTTGTTGTTTGATAATGTTAGTGGTATCCTCGGAGGCAAAGCTGCCTTTTGCAATTGACGGATGGCAATTTTGTCAATGCCAAAGGTGTTCAAAGGGTTCTCCAGATGTTTTAGGGACTGCATCCAAGGTGCCTATTCCTATTGGTAGTACCTTTGCTTTCTTTTGCCACAGCTGTTTTATGTCGATCTGCAGTTTTCTGTTTCCAGTTTCTATTTTGTGTTTTTTCTCCAATTCTTTTTTTCTTGTTCTGCTGTCTCCAGGTACTGCAACATCCACTTGACAATTGTTAGGTCTGAGGTGGGATGTTGCAGCTGCTCGTCAGCTTGAATTCTGAAGTGCCAAAGCGTATTATTATTATTATTATTATTATTATTATTATTATTATTATTATTATTATTATTATTATTATTATTCATTACCCATTCAGTTTTTGGTGCATATTTTACATCCTGAGACAAGTGCCTTGAAACAGCACTTTATGGCCTGTTGTTTTATTTCTGGCCTGGCTCTTGCTGCAGAGGGATTTTCCTCTAGAATTGTGAACAAAATGGTTTGCTGACGTTATTACTGACAGAAAAAGGTGAATCTATTTAGCTACATACTATTCGGGAATTTACAGCCCTGTAGATTTATGCTCTAGGCTACTTTTTTTTCTGGGTATGAAAACTAAGCAAGGCTAGCTAGTTTGTATATCACTGTAGACCACCAGAGAACTTCGGAACTCAAGGCTGGACATGGAGGACTTGTTTTGTCCCCCAACTGGTGACAGATTTATTTTTTTTTAGTGTCATTATTCTGAGTGATATTGTTTCACTGTCTGCAAGTCTTGTTGACGGATGCTGGCCACTAAGAATTTGCAAAAATAGAATGAATAAAATCATAGTGCAAAAATGTGTCCAAAAACTTCCTCGGATTTGGTATTTTCAAGTTGTTCTTCTTGTTGATTCTTCAAGTCTCTTACCTGTAGCTTAAATGGAGGTTTATCTTGGTTAATCCACGTACCCATCAATGCCAAAGATCTGCCTAAGTTATAAAACTGTAATTTCAACGAATGGAAAAGAAGCAATAACTAAAAGATCATTGAACACTCCTATTAGCTTTCTTTAACAATAGTTACACCTAAAGGCAAATAAAACGAAATTCCAATTTTTTGTCGTAGCTTTCTTCTCCTTCCCATTAGTTCTGGAAATGTGGACCTTGGCGGCGTGCTCAAAATCAAACAGGGCTTTTGGCCTGGGAAATAAAGCACGTCACTGAGATTAAATGGGAGATTAATTATTTTTTGACACTTGCATTACTATGATATTGAGCAAAATAAAATCCACCAAGAATGTGTAGACTGCTCACTGCTGATTTTGGAAGCCAAATTCTGGGATTGCCCGTATGTGTGTGAAGGGCTAAGCAGTGGCTGTGGAAATGTTTCCTGGCTCCTGTCCCAATTAAATCCGCCTTCCCACCACCTCTGAGAATAAGAACAGAGTTTAGACAAGTTTGTAATGAAGACCAGACTTCCATCTAACAGATGCCTTGGCAATAATGGCCTAACCTGGCAAGTGAGTGGAATAAATCAGATTTTTACTAACCATAAACTCATGGAAGGGAATGTAAACCAATTTTGAGTCTTGTTGAAGTGCACTGAGGTTTTGCAGTGTGGCATAAAGCTTGAGTAAGCTCTGAAATTGCTCTTGGGCCACACCATTCATCTTTCTCGCACACCCGTCGTCAGGAAAGCTCTTAACCTGAACATGTAGGGAACATACACACGCCTCTACACTAGACACACAAATATGTTTTCAATCCAGAAAGCATCTTTAGTGCTTCAAGCAATGCATGCAGTCATGTTAACATTGGTTATGATATGAGAGCGTACTCTGAAAGTACAAAAGAAATCAGTCTTGTTTTTAAAAGATTCCTTAGTTTCAAAACTGGTCAAATCCACATAAAGTCATAAAGTCAATTCACTTTTCCATCCCACTGCAGCACAATCGAGAAATACAACAAGTTATCTTCCACATATATTCTTTGTGGTTGGGCCAGTTCCAGCAGTCTCAGAAAACCAGTTTTGAAGCTCACTGCTAGTAAGCCTAGATGCTAAATGACTGGGAGATAATTTTAATATACTTTTTTCCCCCCCAATGCAGATGCCATTTTATTGCATTTGCTTTTCTGGATGTGTTGCATTTATATCCATTCCGTTAAAGGGGTGAAATAGGAGAATACCCTGAATCAATTTAGAGTTAAATTCTAGATTGCACTTAAAGTGATCTCAAGTCTTTTATTGACTCCATGTTCTCCTGTGCCCACTTAAAACCACGTCTCTACTTTACTCACTATGTAAGTGAGACCATAAATAAAAATGCCTATGTATTAAACCCAACACTCCAATTTCAGCTCCTTAGCAGAGGAAGCAATAGCAAGAAAATAGATCGCAGCACGGATAACTGGTCCAGAACAGAATCCAATCTTGGTGGTAAGAAGATCAAAATACTACCCAAGTTACTAATTGTTCTGATGGGATGTGAAAAGCTCATAGTTGAGCCATTGACCAATCAATATTACTGATCTGCAACTGATTGTCTTTCAGATTACCCAAGGTTTTCCAGCTGAGAAGCTTCAGAAGCCCTTGAACTGTAGGGTCCTGCAAACAGCATGGATGTTCCTGGAACATACACAAGAGAATAGGATCTATCATCCAGCCCATATGCTTAGTGGAGATAGATCCCAGAAAATGAATCTGGAAAGATTGTGGGTAGGATGGGATGGAAGCAAAGACAGCTTCTCTTTTATGCCATTATATCAAGCATTCAAAGCATGTGTTTCTGTCGGAGAGAGACTGGCAGAACAGGGGGAGAAGTAAAGCAGGGAATTAGTTTAGAGTTTTTATATAGACACAAAAGACTCCAAACTAATTCCCTTCTTGACTCCTCCCCCTGTTCTGCCAGTCTCTTTCCAACAGGAACACATGCTTTGAATGCTTGATATAATGGCAAGAATACAACTTTGCATCCTTTTTTTAAAAATTCCATATGATGCTGTTGAAATTTGGGGGTGGCTGGGTATATTTATTGCTACAGAAGGTTATTATTATTATTTTTTAGGGAAGCAGATTTCTGATTGTTTAGGGCTTTGGAGAATCAGCAGCCTTTGGACCGAGTACAGGTGTAAATAACTATGAAAGCTTTTCCACAGCTTTGCAGCTTTTTGGCTTCCCATGCTTCCAACGGCATGGAGGAAATTTCAAGAGCCTGTAAAAATTTGACCCAGGGGTGTGTGTGTGTGTGTGTGTGTGTGTGTGTGTGTGTTTCTGATTTAAACATGCAACCTGGCCTTTGAATACAGGTAAATCAAGGAAGGAGAACAGAGGGGAAGAAGAGAGATGGCCAACAGGAGCAAAGCGGCAGACTGTGCAAGATGCATAAGCAATGCAGAGGTGCTCTTTTTCTCTCTGCACCAGTCAGACATATAAATGAGCATTAATTAATACAAAGACAGATGCTTTAACAACTCTTCCTGCTTCTCATTTGTAAGCTCCTGGCTCAGCAGGTACCTGGCCTTTAACACAACCAAGCCAGCTGCCAGGGCAGGTAATTCATTATCAAAGTGGCATGGGTTAAACAAATAACCCTATTCTGCATTTTGCTTACTGGAGTGTTTCTAGATTTCTTTAAAAAAATGATTTTTTAAAATGCAATTCAAAAGTACTTATTCAACAAATGCGTTGTCTGAGTTTATCATTCCGTAATACAAATTGAATGGCAAAATTTGTGGGAAAGAAATTATACACTGACAATGTCATCCTCTTACAAAGAAAACTTATATAAAATGTTTTATAGATGGCACTTGCCACCAGCAAGATTAGCAAAAATGTTTAAAAATATGTCAGATAGATGTTGGAAATGTAATCACAAGTCAGGTACTTATTATCATCTATGGTGGACATATGTTAAAGCAAAGAGATATTGGACAAAAATACATACCTAGCTAGAAAGGATGTTGGGAAAACATGTAGATTTTAAACCTGAACTTTTTTTTATTAGGTATAATGCCAGAAAAGCTTGACAAAGTATATACTTGATTTTACATGTGACAACAGCGGCAAGAATCATATTTGCACAATATTGCAAGAAGGAAGAAATACCACCAGAGGAAAAAATAATTTAAAAAAAAATACTAGATTGTGCAGAAATGGACTGACTTACTCTAAGGTTGAAAGAAAAATAAGAAACAGAATACTTTCAAACTTGGGACTTATTTTATCAATGTCTGGAGAAAAGAATAAGGGATTAGGAATTCAATTTCTATTAGTGTTCCTAGATTTCTTATTTCCCTTTCTCTTTCACTTCCTCCTTGTTGGAGGGAAATACATATTAGAAGAAAATTCTGTCTCGATCCAAGCCAGGGCTTCCAAAAAGCACAGGACCATTGCTTGAAGCAGAGGCCACGTTTATTCCAGAGCGGGCAGACAATCAGAGCGATCAAAGGTAGCTATAAAGTTATGGTGTTGGTTACTTGTATAGAAAACCCTTGCCTTTGACCTTCCCAGGAAATGAACCTACCATCTAGGTCAGGGGTAGGCAACCTTGGCTCTTTTATGACTCATGGACTTCAACTCCCAGAATTCCTGAGCCAGCTTGGCTGGCTCAGGAATTCTGGGAGTTGAAGTCCATGAGTCATAAAAGAGCCGAGGTTGCCTACCCCTGATCTAGGTCATTCCATATTCCATATTTCATTCCACTTTCCCCATTGCATTCCATTCCATTCCATTCCGTCCAATGACATTAACATAGCATTCTGGATGTTGTGTGAATAATGTACTTCACGAATGATTATCAAAACCTGGATATTTTTCAAGCCACATTTATGGAATAAGGAAGGACGAAGAATCAGTCAATCAAGCACCTTTGGGGTAACTATGACCTGGATGACTGAGAATCTCCACAAACATTCCATATACAGATAGTCCTCGACTTATAACCATTTGTTTAGTGACCTTTGGAAGTCGCAACAGACTGAAAAAAGCCACCTATGACCGGTTTTCACACCCAACATCTGTTGCAGCATCCCCGTTTGTCACAGGATCAACATTTGGGCCCTTGGCAGCTGACAGACACCGATGGCGCTTGCATATGACTACTTCGCTCGCTCGCACCGCTCACCGTGGCCATTCAGGTGTGTGGCTTCTTCACTGCAAACGTGGCCTGCCTGCCTGCTTATAAGAAGAAGGAGGAACATTCCCATAGCTGGTCCTCTCTTCCGTTCTTACAGTTCTTACGGCCTCCTTAGGATGTTGCTGGCTCCCACTCGGGAGGGCACAGCATGTTTGCTAATTGAAGCAGCCCCCCATGCTTTTTTTTCTTTCCCCTTCTCCTGCTCAACAAAACAGAAGGTATTGCGAAGTTGCCCACATGGATCCATCAGAGAGACAGATGGCTTCAGGAGACCCAGAGTGCATGAACGCAATTTTAATTAAACTTACTTTCTTAGGGGGGCCTGGGGGAATCAGAACACGGCGAAGCAAGGCAGCCTTTCCAGAAATTAGCTCAGATATTTTCACTCTCTCCTTCCTTCTTCAACCGAGACTTCTTGAAATGAAATCTTTACCCAACAGGTGGGTGGGCCCAACTTTACATTTATGGAAATAACAAGGAAGGGGAAAGGTTTGGAATGGGTGAGTGGAAAGGAAAAATACTCCCCCCCGCCCCATTTTCAAGGCTGCCTTTAGGCTTGGTAGTCAAAACTATCCTAAAAGGGTAGTTACAAAGCTAAAAACGAAAATATTGAAGGTTAATGCTCCCTCCTATAATTCTCAGCAAAGGAGTCGACTATTAGTCGTGTAAGTGAAATTTGCAACCCTGGATCACCTCTAGAAAGAATTCAGACTCAAGAGGCTGAACTGAAAACTTGTGGAACTCTCAGAGACTGGAATACACCTGCCAATTCAGTGAGTTTGTAATAACCTGCTAAATAATGCACTCATTATTTAGAAAGTTGAATTCCTGGCCCTGGAGATGCTTTGGACATCTGGTTTTGCAATGTACATGGATACGATCCACCAAACTTCACTATCCTCATTTAATGAATGTTGAGGTTGGAAAGGACCCACTGACCTCTCCGGAAGTTGATTAATTAACTGGGGAGGGGGGAATGCCAAGTTCTGTCCATCTTCTGTCCATGAAAAATATACTGACCAACCATTTGACCAGGATGGTCTAAGATCTCCTGCTGGAGCATGGGGTTGAACTAGAAGACCTCTGAGGTTTCTTCCACCCCCTATGATGCTTTGTTCTATGTTCCTTCACGGAGCAAAGACTAACATTGCAGTCCTAATGTGATAAACCAGCATACTCGATTTCAAACCTATCCTACATTCATGCTAAGTGGAGCACACCGGACAGCATGAACTCTCCAATGATTTGACTTCTCCAGGTTGTGGATCAGGACCAAGAGAGGCCAACAGCTTGAAATGCCAGCTTGAACTTCTGGATGAGAGAGATGAAGAAGCTGTGACAGGAAAGAAAGAAAGGAATTCAGCACGTGCTTCCTCCTCTTTGATTAACGATGGGATCACCAGAATGTGATGGGGCACAGAGACAAGGCAATTGCAATTACATTTTCTGCCACTATTTCCTCCCCCCCCCCGCATCATTGGAGAAATGTGTGATGCTGTTTCAACTGTGAGACCAACTACAGCCATGTCAGGGCAGCATCAGTGTTATTGCTTGGGAGGTTTTGGTCATGAGGATTCTGTGATCCAGAAATGCTTGAAACCAAAACACGTGTAAGCCAATAGAAGAGAATGTTGGTAGCTCAGGGTTGAAAAGTGGGGTTCTTGGTGCTTGCTGAGCTTGGTTGGACATTTTATTACCCCCCTAAGCAACGCCACCAGTGCTACATGTGCTAGCATAGTCTACCACTGAGGATTTGACCTAGCTGGGTCATGAGATCTGCAACAAAACAAGCTCAGAGAGCACCAAGGACCCCATAGTCATTGTCCTCCTCCTCCTCCTCCTCCTCCTCCTCCTCCTCCTCCCTCCCTCCCTCCCTCCCTCCTCCTCCTCCCCCTCCCTGGAAACCCCACTCCCTTCTAGCATTGGTGATGTTATCTAGTTTGGTAATCTGTAAGAAAATAGCTCAGGAAAAGACCAAGGACCCCCCCCCCCCCCCGACACACACCTGTAAGCATTTTGACAACATGTTTACTCAAGCCAGTTAAAGACTTAGTATAGCTGCATGTACAGAACTGAGCGATTTTGGAGGCCAAACCCACTGGTACAAACCCAGTCGCTTTGATTAATTTATGGTTCACTTTTTTGGGTGACGCCAGATAATGAGTTCATTTGATCACTAGGAGGACCTCCTGATAGGATCGTGACACTGACGTGTTCCAGGACCATGAAAGCGTTGGTCCTACTTGAAAGCCTCCAGCCTCTCCAAAAGACCACCCTTGGCTTGTTCCTTTTCTTTGAATTTTCTGAGAACCACTGGAGGATGAGAGATGGGTGAGTCAATTAACCCCCAAATCAGAAGGCGACTAGGAGCTCATTTTTTTCAGACTAATAAATTTTATTAAAAGGCAGCGGCTTTCATGAGCGACATGAAAGTTAGTTTGAAAAGTTGCTACTAGAGTTCTTGTGATCTGAGGTCCCTTGTTTCAGAAGATGCTTATCGGTGTTCATTTGCCAGTTTAATGTTTTGCTAGGCTGATAAAAGCAAATTAATTATCCAAGGGGAAAAAATATAAAAAAGAAGGCACAACTCTGCTCTTTTCTCCTTCCTCCTCCTTCAAAACTGGGAATTTTGATTAGTTTTCCCATGACTATAATATTAATCTTTTGTTAGTTTGCTTTATCAGGAGCTGAATAAATTGGAAAAGCTAAAATGATTCATGTTCTCTGGATTGCCTGTCGATCCGGGACACTTTCCACTATCAGGTCTCCCATCTGTCATGCTGATCAATAGCCGCACGGGAATCATCCTGTGGAGTTGGCATGAAGGGGTTACTCAGCCCCCATTTTGTTTGCATGTTCTTCACATGGCAGCCTTCTCCAGCCTAGGAGAGAAGCAGTGATAACAAATTCAGAAGGTGGGAAGGTGGATGGGATCTTTTCTGTCGGCGTCTCCAAAAGCTAATAATGAAATGTTAATTAGTGATAAGTGGAGTGCTCTCCAGTTTTAATGTGGGGCCAGAAACAAGACATGGAGTTGGGCAGCTATATACATTTGACAGATTAGATAGATAGATAGATAGATAGATAGATAGATAGATAGATAGATAGATAGATAGATAGATGATAGATAGATAGATAGATAGAGAATTGGTTCTCTACCAAAGCTAGGACAACCATTTTGGGCTACAACCATTGCTTGATAAGCCAGGGCAGCTGCTTAGCTTTAGTAAAGAAAGAAGATGCCCCAGATATCTGAAGACATGGAAGTACAAATCTCTTGATAGTTTTTGAAAGAAAACATTAGTGGCAACTTGCTTGCACCCCTAGACACAAAGCTGGAATTGAAAACAGAAGCATGAACGCATATCTCCCTGGCCCGCTGTGTACACCAGAACCTTCCAGCGCAGCCTTATTATAGCAGAGTAAATCTCATTCCCCTCCACCTCCCGAACGGTTGTGTTAAACTGGCTTCATGACCCATGCCAAAGTGTTCAAACACAAGGCAGGAGCATTGTGTTAATTGCAATTCTCTTGTTATGCAAAGTCATAAGCGGGCTAATGTGCCATGTTATTACCAGGAATCACAGACACCACAATTCAAACAGAAAGCCGGGTGTGCGGGAGCAAGCGAGCGACGCCACTCTCAGGAGCCACTTGTGTGTTGTGGGCTGCTGACTCAAGAGCCAAGGGATGGATGAAGAGCTACGGTGGGACTCATTTGCCGACAAGGGAAGAAGGCCAGTTCTACTCTCTTTTAATGGCGCTGCTTGGATTAGACTGGGATGGCAAAAAAGCAGAATTTCCCATGATGGGAAACCGTCCTATAAAAGTCTCCTGCTTTTATAGCTCAGCATCCACCGGCTGGACCAGGCTTTCACCAGGAGAGAAGGAAAGATCTGGAAGAACCACCCTGGAAAAGCTAATGCTGTGTCCAGTCTCAACAAGACAGGACATTTTGATCCTATCTTCCATTCTCCCAGATTAGCAGCGCCCCTGGAAAGTCTTGAAATCTGCCCAGTTGGGTCCTTTGGTGCTGCTGGATTGATCTGCAAGCTGGTTTTATGGGGTGAGTAAGAATTAAAAACAAAAAAAGTCAAAAGTCTTGTCTAGTAACTCTTAGCTCTAGGCCCAGCACGCGTTATGCAAACCAAGCGAGGGACCATCATTCTTTTGTTAAATTTTGTTAAACGGCGAAGGCATCAGGGTGGAAACTGGGAGGCAGGGAGTTCTTGTTCTACTTTAGGCAGGAAATATGGTTTGGTGATTTTGGGCCAATCACCGGGAGACGGTAAATTCTAATCCCTCTTAAGGCATGAAAGCTGCCTGGGTGACTTTGGGCCAATCACTATGAGACCACGAGTTCTAATCCCTCCATAGCCATCAAAGCTGGCCAGATGGCTTTGGGACAATCACAGGAGATGGTGAGTTCTAGTCCCTCCTTGGGCGTGAAGACAGCTGGGTGACCGTGTGCCAGTCACTTTCTCTCTGCCCTCGGAAGAAGGCAAGGGCAAATCACTTCTGAAAAACCTTGCCCAGAAAACCTCAGTGACTTGTCCAGGCAGTCTCCCAGAACTAGACCTGATTGAAGGGAAAAAGGGTTGGTTAACGAGAATGGGGTAGGTGAAGGGGCTGAAGCAGGCAGCTGAAGAAGAATATCTGAAGGGGTTTCAAAAAGGAAAAATCAAGATGGTGGCCCCAACCCTCACCTAAGCTACATCCTAAGCTACACCTATCAGCAGTAATCAGTAAGACTTCTTCTCTAATTCTGCTAGGAGATGCTGTCCACTGGACCATTGATATGCAAAAATGGACAATCTCACATTCTCTCCCTAAATGGACAAGCTGGTGCTGGAGTGTGTTTTTTCTCGCTGTGCCTCCCCCCCCCTTTTCTATTTGTCTAATAGATTATGACCTTTACATTGTAAATTCCCTTAAGTGCACTGCCAGAATGGTAGCAGATAAATTGCAGCGGATAAATGTACTAGATAAACAAAAGAATAAGCAGAGAAATCAGCTCTTGTCGAAAATGTCATATCCTGCAATCTTCCTGGGATTCAGAATGCAGACACTTGGAGTTTGTGTGTGTGTGAGAGAGAGAAGGGGGGGAGGGAGAGAGAGAGAGAGAGAGAGAGAGAGAGAGAGAGAGAGAGAGAGAGAGAGAGAGAGAGAGAGAAGGAGGAGGAGGAGGAGAAGGAGAAGGAAAAGGAGGAGCAGGAAGAATATAGTGAATTTTGATCTCATCACTTGAAGAGAAACAAAGCTAAAAGTAACCTCAAATAATCTTCCTTGCCAGCAAAAAGCTAAAGAGTGGACAAATTAGAAGATGCCAGCCACAGCTACTGGCGAAATGTTCAGACAACAGAAAAATTGACCATCGCCATTCAGCCTGAAAACTCATTATTGCTTGAATCTTTCCATTCCATTGACAGAAAACCAGTGCAATGGCCCTAAGAATCTAAAACTGTCCATAATTGATACATCCTAGGTTTTGGGTAAGGAATTCAGCATCATATTAAATCTAACTGTGGAGAAGCTTAGGGGACCTTGGAGGTCTTCTAGTCCAACCACCTGCTCAAGCAGGAAATCCTATACTATTTCAGACAAATGGTTGTCCAATCTCTTCTTGAAAACCTCCAGTGATGGAGCATCCACCACTTCTGGAGGCAGGTTGTGCCACTGATTAATTGTTCTCACTGTCAGGAAATTTCTCCTTAGTTGTAGGTTGCTTCTCTCCTTGATTAGTTTCTATCCGTTGCTTCTTGTCCTGCCTTCAATTTTGGAGAATTGGCTGACCCTCTCTTCTTTGTGGCAGCCCCTTATGCGGAAGACCGTTTGTAAGGTTGCAGCACAGAAGATTTATTCAAGCCTATCCACACAGATCTGGTCAACTAAATTTCAACACTAAATTGGTACCAGATCAAGGTCAACAGAACTGAGGAGGGGTTGAACTTGGAGCATTTGTGACAACATTATAATTCTAAGCTGATGACTCATTTAACCCCATCCCCATCTCTTCCTGCTGTTTTCCTACAATTACTTCCCCAATATAAAAAGGTTTATTTGTTCCTTTATTCAATTTCTATACCTGCCCATCTCAAATGAATGAGGATGAGTCTCAACCTTCTCAAACGTCCACTGAAGTTTTCCAAGAAAATGGAAAAGGATGCACTGGTTTCATCTTAAGTGGATAGGAAACATATTTTGCCATCAGGAAAATACCACACAATTGTTTGGTTAAACAGGAAGTTCCAAGTCTATATTCCCAAATTCTTGCAGCTTAACAGTATCTCTCTCACCCAATACCCTTCATCCATTTGTGGAAGTGAACTTTCAAATTCTTCTAAAACACTGTTTTGAATTTGGACATGCTGTAAGAGAAAGAGGGAGAGAGAGAGACAGAGACAGAATGAAAGGTTGAAGGAAGGGCAAAGAATATAGTTTTTAAAAATCAAGCAAACATTAGGGGAAAAAAATTAGCCAGCTATGGAAAAGGATGAGCAACCGAGCACTGTCAACATCAGGGAGATGGTAGGAAGGAGTGTAGGAAGCTGAATCAATATTGGCATGCTCTGTTAGCAATCTAATATTTGTCCTTCTGGTTCATCTATAAACACACACACACACACACACACACACACACACACACACACACACACAGATGATTCCTGGGAGAAGATTTGCTTTCAAGATGGGAATTAAGGAGCCTCTTTTCCAACGCACTAAACGAAACCATGGCGCAAGGTTATTCTATCAATGCTACGGCAAATGGATCTTGATGGCTGTTTCCTTTCCTAGCAACTTCTCCAGATGTTCATTAAAAGCTAGCCAAGGCAGCGGTCCTTCTCAGTTGGGCACCAAAGACTTCGCAGGAGATGGCTTTTTCTGTACAAAAGGGTCCTTTCTGCAGAAGGGTCCAATCGTGTCTCCTGCAGCCATGTCTCCTTCTTTTTAAGCATTTGATCCAATCCAATCCAATCCAATCCGATTAGAACACAGCTGGAAGGGACCATGGAGGCCTTTTAGGCCAACTCCCTGCTCAAGCATGACACCCTATACCTGTGGTGGTGAAGCTATGGCATGCGTGCCACAGGTGGCACACAGAGCCCTCTCTGTGGGCATGCGTGCCATTGCCCTAATCCTAGCCCTTCAGTCCCGTCCATGAGCAACCTGCATCAATACCCGTGCAGGGTAAGGTTGGCGCCCCTGCCCCCGCCCAGATGCCCTCACCTCCCCCAAGCATTTTTTTTACTAACCTGCCTTTCAGCTGCATTTTGTTTCTCAGCCTTTGCCGCGTGTTTGTGGGACTATCAGTTTTTTTAAAAAAAGTTCCATCAGACTTTCTAAATTCTCGCAAGATCTCAAGAAATTAGAAAGTCCAATGGAACTTTTTTTTTTTACCGATAGTCCCACAAACACACGGTGAAAGCTGAGAAGTGAATGGAGAAACGGAATGCAGATGAAAGGCAGATTAGTAAAAAAAAAAAACGCTTGGAGGAGGCGAGGGCATTTGGGTGGGGGTGGGCACAGCAACCTTACTCTGCATGGTAGCAGGAGGGTGGGGCGTGTGCCCTTCCCATGCCAGGCCAGCCCCTACAGTCCCGGGGTGGCTGTGCAGGGCGGCAGTGGGCAGGGCATTGAGGTGGGGGCTGGCAGACCAACCAAAGCAGCAGGTGGAACATGGAGACTCAGGGAGGGAGGATGCTGAAGTGGGCGGTCGGGGCATTGGCAAGAGCAAAGCATCTAGGCGGAAAGCAGCCTCGGAACAAGTGGGGCAGGTAAGGAAAAAAAATCTTGCTCCCCCCCGAAGCTGCATTTCTTTCCTTTCCTTTCCTGACCCCCAGCCGCATGCCATTTCTCCTTTGCGATCCGCCCCTGCCATGTGCAAGGAAACAGAGGAAGGCTTTTTTGGAGAAAATAAAGGTCAATCAATTCCACCTTCTGGTGAAAGGTCACAAAATTGGGATTGATTGACTGACCTTTTTACCAGGAAACATAGATAGGGCAGGCTAGAGAGGTCAGTGCCCTCCTAACCATACCCAAGCACTCCGAGTTTGTTGGCGATGTCCATTTTCCTGTATGAGGTCATGGTGAGCTAACCCTAACCCTAAGTGGAATTTTCCTCCAATGGGATTTTCCCATGTATTTTACCAGGAAACAAACATAGGGCGGCCTAGAAAGGTAAGTGCCCTCCTAACCATACCCGCACACTCAGAATTTGTTGGTGAAGTCCATTTTCCTGTATGAGTTCATGGTGAGCTAACCCTAACCCTAAGTGGAATTTTCCTCCAATGGGATTTTCCCATGTATTTTAGCAGGAAACATACTGTAGATAGAGCAGCCTTGAAAAGTCAGTGTCCTCCTAACTATACCCAAGAACTGAGTTTGTTGGCAATGTCTATTTTGCTCTATGAGTTCAGAGTGACCTAACTCTATACCATTCCAGACAAGTGGCTGTGCAGTCTCTTCTTAAAAACCTCCAGTGATGGAGCACCCACAAGTTCTGGAGACCATCTGTTCCGCTGGTTAATTGTCCTCACTGTTAGGAAGTTTTTCCTTAATTTCAGGTTGCTTCTCTCCTTGATTAATTTCCATGCTTTCTATGGAAGGCTGTAACCTTCCAGGCCCCTCACCATCTTGGTTGTTCTTCTCTGCCCTCTTCCCAGTTCCTCAGCGTGTTCCTTGTAGTGTGGCAAAAACAAAAAAACAAACAAAAAACCCCCCCAAAACAAAGCAGGATTTCAGCTGCAGTCTAATAGGTGGTAGCAGAGAGTGGATTGATTAAAGCTAATGAGACTCTTTAAAGCAGCCTAACCCTAATTCTCTATGATTGAGCAAATTGAGGGATTGCTCACAGAGTACATAGTTTTGCAATCATATCCGATTCATGGTGCGATCGCTGATTAACAGGACCTTGCTAATCCAGGTCAGAGGGGGAAGCATCAGCAGAAGATGGAAATGCAGGACTGTGGCAGCTGCTAGAAAAGTAAAGGGGGTTAAATGGAATTTTAAAAAGGCAAGTATTGACAATTTATATTTCCTCCCCCCCCCGCCTTGCATGTATGTGTATAATTGTTTGTACCTGAGAATTATTGGCTGAAGTTTCTAGCAGAAACTATTCCTCGAAGAAAGAGAAGGGGTTAGGGTAGAGCAAGCCTCTTCTTTTTTCCCTAAAGATCTCAAATATTGCTCTTTTTTTTTCAGTGACGCAAGTGAATCTTTACTTCAATATTCTTTTTACATTAAAAGAGAGAGAAGACTTCCTCCAAGTTACAGGGAAAGAACCTGGTGTTGACAAGGTGTTGTCAAGGTCTAAAACAGGGATGTCCAGTCTGGGCAACTTTAAGATCTGTGGACTTCAACTCCCAGAATTCCCCAGCCAGCTAGCCAACCTGGGTTGATCCAGGTGGAGAATTCTGGGAGTTGAGGTCCACAAGAACTTGGATTGGTCAAGGTGTCTCTTTCATTGTCAAGGACTAAAGCAGGAGTGTCTAACCTGGGCAACTTTAAGATCTGTGGACTTCAAATCCCAGAATTCCCCAGCCAACTAGCCAACCTGGGTTGATCCATTAAGGATGATTGTAGCTGGGAGCACCACAGAACAACATACTCCATGTAATTTATATTTATAGGCATCCAGCATTGGATCCTTTCTCCATTTTGCCATCCTTTCTCTCTCTTTTGCCATCCACCAACATGGTGGGAAGCTTGGCTGAACCATCAACGGTCAGTACCAAATATTGTCCCTGTCTTCCCAATCATATTTACTCAACTGACCAGAGCCAGGAGGCAGACTATTACGGGTCCCTTCTCTTAAGGAGGTCCATCATATGGGACCAACAAGAGGGGCCTTCTCTGTGGTGGTTCCCTCTCTGTGGACCATCATATCTGTGGAGATAAGATTGGCCCCAACCTTGATACTCTTTCAAAAGGCCCTGAGGAGATGGTTTTGCCAGATGGCTTGGGGCTTGTGGAGCCCATCAAGTGGTTGATCTGATGTTGACACCAGGGTGTTTGTGGGGTTTATTGGGGTTTCGTATTGGAATTTTATTGCTGTAAGCAACCCAGAGTTACCATGAATAAATTGGACAGCCATATAAAATTTCTTAATAAATAATAGAGTGAAATCTATCCCTTCCAATTTGACATCACCTGCATCATGTCCCAATCGCCTGGAACATGATTGGACCACCTCATGGTCTTCTCCATCTCCCCAAGAGGGACGCTCATCCCATTGACCCATCTTTTCTACTGAGCGGTAGGATCTAAAGGCGTGGTCGGTCTTCTTCCCATCTCTCTGCCCTGCCCATAAGCCACAGCAAGTCTCGCCTTTGAGGTTATTCTGCCCACATTTCTCCCCCTCCAAATTTTCATCCCTAGATGCAGATGGAAGGAACTTTGGCGTCTGCCATTCAGGGAGTAATGGTCCTGTCATTTTCTACATTTCCGTAATTAGGGGGGAATATAAACAAACTACCTTGGCTGAATTCAATTTCTTTCTCTTTGATCATCTGGTTGGGGACATTTGCTGATGCGCTGTGTTTATAAGAAGAGCTTTCAGTAGCATCCTAGTCTTGTCATTTTCTCCTCCTGTGCCACTCCTGACAAAATGGGGAAATTGTCTGATTTGAACCCACGGCAGAAATTCATTGCTGAAGAGTGTTACCAAAGACCCAGGCTGGGGAGGAGACGCCCCATAGCTCACCCACCCTTGGAGTTCACTCGGATCGAATATTTCTTCTGAACATCCTAAATTATCACCTTATCTTCTGGCAGATGTTACAAACTGTGGGTGCTCTGAGCATATATGTTTCAGATTTTTGCAGTATGTTTTGGGGGTGACTGAAAAAAAAACCCTGTACACCAAAATATTTTGATTATTGTTATCAGAGGGGCATGTTGCTTGTAAAATGGGGTGAGCTAAAATGAAGAATTGAACAAAGGAGAAACGGATTGCTTTGTCTACTCGTTCCTGTTCAAGGGTCTGCCTAGGCATTTTGTTGACAAGCAACTACAATGTGTATGAGAGTCAGTTTGGTCTAGTGGTTAAAGCATCAAGCTAGAAACAGGGAGATGGGGAGTTCTAGTCCTGCTTTCAGGCATGAAAACCGGTTGGGTGACTTTGGGCCAATCACCAGGAGACGGTGTGTTCTAGTTCCTCCTTGGGTATGAAAGCTGGCTGGGCAACTCTGAGCCAGTCAGTCTCTCCCAGCCCAGCCCACCTCACAGGGTTGTTATTATGGGGAAAACTAGGACGATTGCCACCTTGAATTGCTTATAAGCAGTAATAAAAAAACCTAATAAAATAAATAAAAAGAAATGTGTAATCAATCAAGTCAATAAAAATGTGCTTCCAGAATATGATGGTAAGATTTTTCAGAAGAGAAGAAAACCTTTGCTGGATGAAGCCAATAACAAATCTGATTTTTAACAATGTTCATCCCAAATTCTGTTCTTTCTTTCTTTTTCTTTTTCTTTCTTTCTTTCTTTCTTTCTTTCTTTCTTTCTTTCTTTCTTTCTTTCTTTCTTTCTTTCTTTCTTTCTTTCTTTCTTTCTTCAATTTCTGAGGAATTGGTAGAGTTCTTATTTATACCAAATAAGTGCATTAAATCTTTCAGAGCCACAAGAGAGCCATTTTCAGCTTTAAATACCCACATTTCAGAAGCCTAGCAATTTTTACTCTTAAAAAGGCCATTTAGTGTTGATCTTTGATGGCATGACAAAACTTAAAACGCAGTGACAATGAACCTTCTGAATTCTCGGGATGGCAAACCCACATCCAGCCACGGCTTGTTCATTGTCTACCCCTATTTTATAGCAACACAAAAAAAAGAGTCTGGCTTATTTATTTATATGCTGTACATACAGCTGTTCGTTCCTGCTAAGACTGCCAGTTTCTTCTACTTATCTTGTTCTAATGGCAACGCGTCTTCAATAAATGGGTTTGAATTAGTATTGCCTGGGGATTTATTTATTTTTTTTTTGCACTGGAAAAAGTCAGCAGGAGCATCTCGGCTCAGCCTGACAAAAACCTAAAAATGGAGACAAAGAATCCAGGGCTGGCTTGCGCTCAAAAATAAGTTATACAAATTGAGACGTTCTATGCAAAAAGGCTTTGGGAGTAAATTAACTGAGTTCCAGCGCTCGATTTTGCGCCTGATAAGAGTATGAAAAGAGATCAGAAACAAAAGACAGAGCCAAGTCTGAATAGTTCTTCCGCCCTCGGTAAATATAGCAAACCCGAATCTGCTAAATAAACTCAAAGAGGTTTCTTTGCAATGGAGCTTTGGATGTCCTCAGGTCTTTCTTCCTAAGAGCTTGGTTTTTATCACGCTCTCTCCGTGCACATTTTGAGAAAATGAACCCCTCTCTTTCCAAATGCTTAGCAAACCTGGCTCAGTTTTGGAATACCAGCTTTTTAAAAGGTGTGCGATACATGGGAGAAGCAGCCCAGGACTTTTTAAGTCATGAATTAATTGCTGATAAAATCGGCGATGAAGGCAGGACAAGAAATAATGGGCCAAAGCTCTTTAAGGACAGACCCAACCTAGAACTAAGGAGAAATTGACTGAGAGCGAGAAGAAATGATCGGTGGAATGACTTGCCTCTAGAAGTTGTGGGTTCTTCATCACTGGAGATGTTTAAGAAGAGACCGGTCGGCCATTGGCCTAGAGTGCTATAGGCTCTCCTGCTCGATTAGAAGATCCCAAGGTCCCTTCCAACTCTCTTATGCGGTTATTCAGGAGTAAAAAGTTGCTATCGGAGGCGAACCGTTTCTTTCTGATTTCTGATAAAGCCAGCCTTGGATGGAGAACTAAGGAAAGACATCTTGGGGGTAGGGTACAAAAGGCAAGGTGGCAGATGTGATTGTGCGATTGAGAGCCGTGCATGGCCCAGGGGGAAAAACAAAAACAACAGAAGAAAGGAGCTTGATCAAGTAGATGTGGTTGCCATCTCAACCTTGTTTTTTTTAACAACTTTCTCCTCCCTGCAAGATGCCCTTGGACCAATGCTGGAAGGATGCTAAACTCAGGAGCTCGAATTTGGGGTGAAAATGGACTGGTTTCCATTAGCAAGTCCAAAGGTCCCTGCCCGGGTGTGGAAACCAACAGGATGCAATGAACTGCTATGGTGTTTTTATTTTATTTTATTTTATTTTATTTTTATTTTATTATTTTATTTTATTTTATTATTTTATTTTATTTTATTTTATTTTATTTTATTTTATTTTTTTATTTTATTTTATTTTATTTTATTTTATTTTATTTTATTTTATTTTATTTTATACTTTATTTCTATCCTGCCTTTGTTACTGTTTGCAAGCAGCCCAACGCAGTGATCACATCTTCCTCCTCCTATTTTCCCCATAACAACAACTCTGTGAGGTGGGTCAGGCTGAGACTGATGGGCCTGACGTCAAACCTAGCAGGCTATCATGCTTAAGGTCGGGACTAGAACTCACCATCTTCTGGTGATTGGCCCAAAGTCTCCCAGCTGGCTTTCCTGGTTAAGGAGGGACTTGAACTCATGGTCTCCTGCTTTCTAGCCTGATGCCTTAACCACTAGGCCAAGCTGGCTCTGTCAAAGGCAGCAGTTTAAGCTGTGCCTCAGATGGAAAACCTGAAAGATCTCCAGGTTTTAATGTGCATTAGCAAGAGAAAAAAAAATGATTTGCTTGTCCCCAAACATTTACAAGCTGGGCAGTCAAACCTGTTACGTTAATAGACTATTAATGCGTCTGACTTTCTGAGCCACATACAAGAGGCTTCTGTTGGTTAGTAATGGCATATTTCAAGATAATCACTGCAGTTTATTTGTGTGGAATTTTTTTTCTAGAGGTGCTAATTAAATGGTTGTGAACCATGCTCGCATCTTGCCTCACTGAAGCATAATTAAACTTCTTCTTTCCATAATATACCAGGGAACGAATATCTCTAAAAGTTCAGGTTTGTTCCAATGCCAGAAGCAAAGCAATCCCCCACACCGATGATTCAATATTTTCTTCTCTGTGTAAAAAAAGCAGAGTTGTGCAAAAGTGGTTCAAAACAAATATTACATTAATTACCCAAACACCTTTTTGATGCGTATTTTGTGGACCAGAATCGGCAGGTCTATCCCTAAAAATTGGAGTTATCAAAATGTGAGAAACAAATCTGAGCTGGCTCTTTTCTTTATTATTATTATTATTATTATTATTATTATTATTATTATTATTATTATTATTATTATTATCAATAACAACAACAACAACAACAACAACAACAACAACAACAATAATAATAATAATAATAATAATAATAATAATAATAATAATAATAATAATAATAATAATAACATTTTTCAGCCATGCTGGGGAAAAACAAAAATCTCTTTCCTGCGATGTTTCTTATTTAAAACATTTTAATAGCTGCATTGCTTTTGCTCGCCTTCAGGGATGTCATGAACTGCCCTCCTTTACCCTATGCGACTTTATGGCTGTGATGTCTGTCAATTACAAAAGGGTGTCAACATCCAGCTTGAGAATCCGAATAAAACTCCAGATTAATTCTGGTTCCAAAAATCTTACTGTTTATTGAATACACTGCTTGGTTATGTCAAAGCAAAACTAACCCTGAGGTTCCTACACCAATTCATGGACTTAAACAATTGTTTTCCCAGACAAACCCCCATTGCCTTATATAATCCATATCAAGTCCACTAAATTATGGGAACCTTCTGCTTCAAATCCACACCTGTTCTGGTGTCCTTGACAAGGCTTCAGGCTCTCACAATCTGCAGTTGAATCAAAGAATCAAAGTTTCATTTCTCCATCTATCCTCTTGAAAGTAACAATTCTCCCACCCCTTTTAATCTAAAGGCAAGCTGAAACACAGAGGCACATAGCTGCCAAAGCTTCATCCTTGACAAAGGGGTCTGTCAATTTCAAAGGGGTTTATCAATTTCACGGATTGGCATTCCAAAAATTGAGTTACAAGTTGGACCTTGTGAGATAGCATTTCCCCTACTATGTGAAATATAACCTGTCATACACGAGTAGTCCTTGACTTACAACCATTTGTCTAGCGAATTAAGTTACAATGGCACTGAAAAAAGTGACTTAAGACCATTTTTCACCCTTACAACTGTTGCAGCATCTGTGTGATCACACGATCAACATTCAAACACTTGGCAACGGATTCATATTTATGATGGACAAGCAAAGTCAATTGGGGAGCCAGATTTGCTTAACAACCGTGTTGCTAATTTAACAACTGCACCGATTCACTTAACAACCGTGGCAAGGAAATTCGTAAAATGAGGCAAAATTCACTTAACAACCGTCTTTGTTGCTTAGCAGCAGAAATATTGGGCTCAATTTTGCTTGTTTCTTTCTCATTCTCTCCTGAAATTTTAAGCATATCCCAGAATTTTGCTCTGGATCCAGCGGTGGGTCTGCATTCCTCACGAGTCTCGTGGTTGTTTTGAAATCTGAAATCTGAAATGGGCAGCACAGAATGAAATTCTCAGATTTATCCATTGGTTCAGCTACACTGACATCTGAAGTCACAGCTGATTCTGGAGGGCTATGACATTTTGAATGTCGGCAGCTCAGCTCCAAAAAGGGGAAATAGTGAGTTATGCTAATGTTTAAAACATTGAACATTTGATAAATTTGATAAAGGTTGGGAATTTAAAATGGGCATTTTCCTGCAGCGCTGCTGTTAAATCTCGTTCTGCTCACGCATGAATCATTCTGAAAAGCACTTTGTTTTTATCAAAATCCTACTTGAGATATTTTCCGGGGAAGGTATGTGAATGCAAGTAGATGCGTTTGTTTCTTGTTTTCAGAGACTCATCGCGCATGAAAAGAGCTGTCTTGGCTCTATCAAGTTCAGCTTTCTTTCTACCAGTGTTGGAATACAAATCCCATGAGGCCCAGCTAGCACAGGAAAAAAAAAACTTGAGATAAATAGTGCGGGTAAATGAATCCTAGCAGAAATTCAGCAAGATTTCAGCTGAGATTCTCACTCAGATCTCTAGTAACCAGGTTCCAAATATCATATTTTGGACATTGTTCCTTCTAGTCTTGCAAGGTAGTGCAGACAAGGAGCACATCCAGAGATAATAGCTCTGTCTGTATTGTAAGGTTATAATAAGAGAAACTTGCAAGATTAGAAGTATTCCCCCCCCCTTTTTGTTGCTTTTAATCTCTAGAAAATTAAGAAGGGCTACTTCTGATTTTCTTTTCTCCTGCCCCTTTTTCTTCTCTGGGCTTATATATCTTTTATTCACCAAGGGGCTTCCTTCTTCCAAGATCCTTCCCACAGACCATTACAGTTCTCTTGAGAAGCCCAAAATGCTTTGAAAATATCGATTGAATGGCAGTCCTTTAATCCCTTAAAACAACTGATTTTGACCTGGCAAGCATCATAAGGGAACTATGTGGGGCAGAAGAGAGTAAGACGATCCCATTAAGTTGTAATTTAAAGAGATAATTACTTGCAAAAATCTCTTGAGTTTAGATCACTATCAGATCATGTTTCCTATGAGAATAATTTGTTATTTTACTTGTGGTTAGGGCTAGAGTTAAAGGTCCACATTGGAAATTGGAAGCCAGGAATGGGGAAGGGCTACAAGCTTATTACTGTGACATCTGAATGACTTTCCAATTAATTTGATCCCTCCGTCTCTTTCCTTTCCTTTTCAAGTTTTCTGTGAATAGTTTAACACGCTAGTGGATGACATGACTGGCTGCAGTCAAATATGAATTCAAGGAGAGGGAAAATAAGGAGAGTTACATACAGGTAGAGAAGACCAATTAGAGTAGAAAGCAACAATTGTCAGCATTTCAATCCATTTGTCACCCCTATGTCTTTGCTATGGATTATCCAGTCACAGCTTTGCAGGAGAGAAAATAATTTTGCACCTAAGACAGACAATCTGAAGGTTTGGGGCTTTAACTCTCATAAATTCTAAAGAACGTGACCAATGGACGAGGAATTGTCTACTTATGACATAATAGATATTTCTTCTCTTACAAACACCATCAGATCTAGCTCAGCACTGCCAAAAGTCTGAGGTCAGTTCCAGAGTATTGTAGGAAATTTAAAAAGAATTGCTGGCTCCCATGATCCTGTCAGCAAGTCAACCTGAAGATTGAGGAAATGAGCACATGGAACCACCGAAACAGCCATAGGTTGTTGGCTCTGTTTGTTAGTTACAAGATGCTAATTCTGGTGACGCTGCTACACAAATGGAGAGACTTCATATTTAGCAAAAGCCTTCTTTCAAGATGAATACATTAGTTTGAAGGCTATGGCTGTCAGCCTCTGCAATTTTTGTGGGAAAGGAGAAGAAAAGGAGAAGAACATTTTGTGGGTCTGGGCATCAGCTGCCTTGCTGGGATGGGCCTGATTCTGGAAAGGGGCAGGGGTCCGTCCCACCCTGCCAGCAATTGTTGCACCGTGTTGCCACAACTGTTGAGTAAGATTTGAACTTCCTGTGAGCAGAGCTCGCTGCAGAACTGAAGTTAAAGGAACGCTTGGCTGTGCTGGGTTTTGCAAAGGAGTCTCTGAGATGCTTTGGGCCTGCCAGGCAGTGTAGAGAATGTCAGTGATTATCATTAATCATTCCTTGATGTTGTCTCTGACTTTATGTGTCAAGCACCACAGTTCATAATAAGCAATTGCCCTTGTAAAAATGTTCCCATCAGTGCGTCAAGGAGTGCAGAAAACATCTTGGCTTGTGATTGAAGAAAGGGCCAACCGTTGCCCAAATGGAGAGGGGACAAATGAGCGATGATTGGGATATGGACACTTCTGAGGCCAAGCAGTGTTCCTACAACTTTCTAGTGCTGTAGTTCACACATGGTCCCTGAAATAGAAAATTCAGGGGGAAATTCAAGAGGACAAAGACTTCTGCCCTTTTCAGTGGTCCTGAAGACCATGAAATGTTAGAGTCAGGGCTCTAATCTGCAGCAAATTTCCCCCCCCCCTCCCAGCTGGTTGGGCTGCTTTAAGGAGACCCTATGAGGAAGCTGGAACAGAAGAAAGTTTAGCATCCCGGGAACCAGGTCTTGGTAACCAATCAGGAGCAGCCCAGAAGGAATAGAATAGAATAGAATAGAATAGAATAGAATAGAATAGAATAGAATAGAATAGAATAGAATAGAATAGAATAGAATAGAATAGAATAGAATAGAATAGAATAGAATAGAATAGAATAGAGCTGGAAGGCACCTTGGAGGTCTTCTAGTCCAACCCCCTGCTCAAGCAGGAGAACCTATACCATCTTAGACAGGTGAATGTCTAGTCTCTTCTTAAAAACTTCCAGTAATGGAGCACCCACAATTTCTGGAGGTAAGATGTTCCACTGGTTGATTGTCCTCACTGTCCAGAGGTTTCTCCTTAATTCCAGGTTGCTTCTCTCTTTGATCAGTTTCCAACCATTGTTTCTCGTTCTTCCCTCTGGTGCTTTGGTGAACAACCTGGCCCCCTCTGCCTTGTGGCAGCCCCTCAGATACTGGAACACGGCTATCATGTCTCATCTATTTCTTCTTTTCTTTAGACTAGCCAAAGCCAAGTCCCGCAGCTGTTCTTCGTATGTTTTGGCCTCCAGGCCTTTGATCATCTTAGTTGCTCTTCTCTGAAGTGTCATGTTCCACACTGGTTTTGCAAGAAGCAGGTAGTGAGGGATGGAGGGGTGGATGGAGGATGGAGGAGCTGGTGCTTCAGCTTCAAGAGAGACCCTGGCAAGACACTTGGAAGTTCTGATTTTTTTCGGGGTGGTGGTGTCCTTTAGGCAGGCTCATATCCGAGCAGTGTGTGCAGGGAGAATTCTCCTTTCATTTACCATAGATCAGCGGTAAACAATTTATTTCCTTTCTAGTATTATAAACTGTCCAATAAGTGGAGATTTGCACAGCTCACAGAAAGAAAACATGATTATCTCTAGCTCGCATTAACACAATCCATAGCAACAGGAGCATCAGCAGTGACAGCAATAAGAATTAGAAGGTCATCTACAAATAGATGACCCCCACCAAACCTGTTAATATAAAATGGGTATTAGAAGCTCCTGAAATATTAGATGGGTGTGGGTGTGGGATCAAGCACAACCAGAGGCTGCATGTCCCAGAGTGTGGTGGTTCCTGCAAATATTGTGAATGTTAGCTTTAGGCCCTGCTTCTGATGGGTTACCAAGACCTGGTTCCCGGGATGCTAAACTTTCTTTTGTTCCAGCTTCCTGGTAGAGTCTCCTTAAAGCAGCCCAAGCAACTGGGAGGGAGGAAAAATTTATTGCAGATTAGAGCCCTCCCATTCTTTTAGCCTGGATATAAATTTCATTGGTAATACATTAAGAAAAGGATCTGAGGATTTGTTCCAGTTGAAATGCTATCGCTCTGGGCAGTTTGACTGAAACGATAATCAAGTAAAAAGCCAAGTACAATAAATTAATGTATTTTAACCAGGGAGGCTGGGCAGCAAAAAATAAAAAAAATAAAATAAAAATAGATTTCCTTTTTTGAAGCATCTGTTGGTGGTTGTAATGAGAATGTGAGAGAGGAGGGAAAGGAAAAAAAAACGTTTAACCTTGTGTGTTCAACATTTAGATAGCACATCTCATTACTGAGGGGCTTATAGCATGTGCAAACACTGATAAGGCCCTGTGTGAAATTGACATCTCAGTCCAAACTGCCTGCTGGCAATTTTCTTTTTTTTAAGAAGGAAGAGGGGGGGGGGGAAAGAGGGAGAACATTTCTGGCATGTAGATAAAGACGCTGTCTCAGCTGTATGATGGAACCTTTCATCTCCGGAAGGATATCTGAAGAAAAGAAACGTCTGCTTGCTAAGCTAGGACAGGGGAGAAAAAAATACATGCCGGACTGTCTTCCCATCCACAGATTTTGCGGGGAGGGATAACAGCAGGAAAAAGGGAAATTGAAATCAGATTGGATGCACGGAACTTTAATAAAAAGCTACCGGTATAATAATAACAACAACGACAGCAACAACAAGAATAATAATGCTGTAATAAAGCAATAACAATAATACTATCATGTCTCCCTTCGTCCTTTTTTGATGTCTAGTCTAATGAAAAGAAGAACTAGGGGACACATGATAGCAGTCTTCCAGTATTTGAAGCGCTGCCAGAAAGAACAGGGAGCCAAACTCTTCTCCAAAGCCCCTGAAGGCAGGACAAGAAGCAACGGATGGACACTCATCAAGGAGAGAAGCAACCTAGAACTAAGGAGAAAATTCCTGACAGTGAGAACAATTAACCAGTGGAAAGGCTTGCCTCCAGAAGCTGTGAATGCTCCAACACTGGAAGTTTTGAAGATGAGACTGGACAGCCACTTGTCTGAAATCGTATAAGGCAGTGGTGGGATTCAGCCGGTTTGCACCACTTTGGCAGAACCGATAGCTAATTTTTTGTTGCGCAGGCCCAAAATGGACTTCCGGAAGCGGCAACCACACAGAGAACCAATTGTTCCCATATTTGAATCCCACCATTGGTATAAGGTCGCCTGCTTGAGCAGGGGGTTGGACTAGCAGATCTCTTCCAGTCTTCCAACTCTGTTATTCTATGTTCTAATATTTCCAACTGAATTTTTCCAAGGTAGGATTTGAGCTAACCATGTGTTGCTGGCACGTCTAAAATCCTGAATCAAAAATTTCAATCGTTCTTCGTGAATTCACCTTGGTTTTGAGGAATTCTAAGCCTCAAGCTTTCCCATCTTCCTTGGCATTCTTAGGACATAAACACTATCACCTGCCCATCCAAGAGGATTACTTCTCATGCCATTTTAATCCTTTCCTGGAAAGTCACCCTAATTCCTGTGATATTGAAAGTCCCTGCTGAATGATTGTTGAGAAACTGGGTCTGTAAATGTGTTTTCATCCCATTCAACATTTATCTCACTCTGAGACTATGGGAAATTTTCTAATGGCTGCTTAGAAGCCTGGTGTATGTTTGAAGTCCTTCTGTCCATCCCAGCTGAACTATAATTTGGAAGTTCTCTCTCAAGAGGTAGCCAAAGATAATATTCTCCTTAATCCTCATGAATGCTTGCTTTTCAAGAACGGTGAAGATCAATGAGATACGTCTCCTGCCGACTCTCCAGAAGACATCTTAAAAGTGGGATCTTGTAACCTTTCCAGAGAAGATCTTCCTGGTGTTGTCTTCCATAACCAGCCAACCTTGTTCTCTGCTTGCTTGCAGATCCATTTCCAATAGAATGGAACTGCCATGCAAATCTCCAACGCACGTTTGGCAAAAGCCCTTCTCCTCCACCGCTAATTGGAAGCCTATGATGTGGTAAGAAAGCAAAGAGCCTGAGTGATGATCTCTTTGGAGCTAAGTAGGTCTGTTAAATGAAGCCAGATGGCTGCATCAGCCTGGAAGGGGCTCAGCGTCCATCACCAGCAACAGCAAAGGCTGGGCCCAGCCTTCCAATTTTCTCTGCAAGCCTTTGACAGCTGCTCCCGGGAAATTATGCCTGTGCAACGTGTAGGGCTAAAGAGGGAACAGGAGAAACCGAGTCTCTGCCTTTTTCATTAGCGATAAACACAAGCTCCCTTTGTCTTCGAAAGCAATTTCATAGCTGATGCACAAACACGAGGGCCATCAAAGCAAGGCGGGGAGAGAGACAATAGCAAGGAGAGACAAGCTCGTCGACAGAGGCGCATTTCCATTTTGATAACAATGCTCGGGCTGCCTGTTGCACACCCCGTGCCATGATTCGCACCCCTCCCACCCCTCACGCTCACCCAGGTGCGGTTATATCTCACCTCCCTCTTTTCTTCCCACGTCAGCCAGAGGAATCGAGAGGCCAAACCCACAAAAGAATCTCAGCATCGAGCCCTCCTCCCTGCCAGATGCTGAGCCTGTCCCATCTGATAGGCTTAGCTTGATTGATATCAGACAGATCTTTCAGCTTTTGGATCGGGAAGAGCAAGGGGCTTTGTTTCTCTCCATTCTCCATCTTTTGTTCTTTGCTCATTAGGACTGCTCTCGCAGCACGGCAGGATGGAGAACGGGCTGGGTTGCTGTCAGGCATGAAGAACCAGGCCTACCCATGTAGAATTCAAACTAGCTACTTTATTGTTTACTGCCAATAATACGGGAATCTCTCCAGACTTGGCAGCTTTTGCTCGGGAAGGAGTAGATAAGGCTCAAGGGCATTCAGGGCAGGGGAGGGTCAGACCTTGCCCTCTTGTGTTTAGCAATAGCACATAGACTTATACACTGCTTCACAGTGCTTTACAGCCCTCTCTAAGTGGTTTACAGAGTCAGCCTGTGGCCCCTAACCATCTGGGTTCTCATTTTACCCACCTTGGAAAGATGGAAGGCTGAATCAACCTTGAGCCGGTCAGGATCGAACTGCTGGCAGTGGGCATGCAGAGTTGGCCTGCAGTACTGCATTCTAACCACTGCGCCACCAGGGCTCTACGTAGTTTATGTAGTGAGTCCAAGCTAATTCCCTGCTTGAACCCTCCTCCCAACTGGGAAGGTTACCCTCCAGCTGTTGCCAACTGATTAAATTGGCCCTTTTAGGCTTCAGAGTGGAGCTTCTGCAGATGACCCTGACTTCGGCCCTCCAGCCGCCTGCTTTTAGCTCCTACCAGTTCTCTATGGGGTGAGAGACTGGCACACCATTTCTAAAAACAGGCGTAAGACCACCAATAGCAATGTTGCTGGACAGGGAGATAAAGCAAATGAGCGTGGTTTGCTTAACATAAGCCGAGGTTTACTTCTGGCACAAGAGGTGATGCCAAGCGTTCTTAGAGAAGCAGTATGTGTCGTAAGGGATGCTTGCAAGCACAAGCACGAATCTTTTGTGAAAATTAGCTGGTTTCTTCCCTCTTTGTGTCCACAGGAACTTGACCCAGTGCTATACAGGTAGTCCTCAACTTAAAACAGTTCATTTCATGACTGTTCAAAGTTACCATGGCTCTGGAAAAAGTGACCTATGACCATTTTTCACACTTATGACCCTTGTAGCATTCCCAGGATCACATGATCCAGTTCAGACACTTGGCAACTGGTTCATGTTTATGACGTTTGCAGCATCCCAGGGTTGCGTGATCCCATTCTGTGACCTTCTGATAAGCAAAGTCCATGGGGAAGCCGGATTCAATTAACAACCGTGTTACTAAGTTAACAACCGCAGGGGTAAGAAATGTCATAAAATGGGGCAAAACTCACTCACCCAATGTCTCACTTCGCAAGAGCTAAGTCTCCCCACCCTGTCTGTGCTTCTGAGATATCATTCTCATTGGTTACACCCCAATTTCTCCACCCAGTTGCATGCATTTTGTTAAAGCAGGAATTAGTGGACCATTAAAGAAAACAGCTGGAAAATCCAGAGCTGCAAAGTAAGCATTCTGCTGCTAGACGCTTTAAAAAAAAAAGAACATTTAATTTGGGAATTTGATGATTTAGGGTTATACAAATGCTGTATATTATTGTTGGTTTCGGAGTTAAGAGGTTGGTGCATTTTGTATCTGTAGCCGTACCGAAGAAAGTTGGAAGTTATTCTTTCTCCCCTGTTCCCCTCTTTTTCTTTCTCTTTGCAAGCCTGATTTTGCTTTTTTAAAAACATTTTTTTGTATTTTATCCGTTGCTGAAACTTAATAAAAAATGTTGACCAGCAAGGTAAATATATGCTATGCAATTTGTGTGCCTCCTCCAATGTAACCCTTTTTCCTATGCAAACTTTCTTCAGAAACAACTTAACTATGCTTTATTTAAATCCAACTATCTATCTTTTATCAGCCTTCCCAGAGGTATGGATTTTTATCCACCTTCCCTGAATGTACACTGATTTTTTTATGCATAGTTTTAGCTGGGAAGAACAGAATATCAGTGTTGCCCACTCATAGATGCTACCCATGCCATATGATAACTCCATTCTGATGGAAGAAGGCACTTTGACATAAAAGAAATCTGTGAAGGATTTCTTCTACATTCTCAACTGCGAGTCTATCTCCATACTTAAGCTGTACTATCAACTTAATCTGCCAGCCTGCAAACTTTTTTGCTAGTGTTTATAAGGTCAAGATGTCCTTGATTCCTGGTGATTACATAAACATTTCCATGCAGTTTTCACAAATGTTCAAAATAGGTTTGACATCACTTTCAGAATAAAAGAGCTGGGAGGGATCTTGGAGGTCTTCTAGTGCAACCCCCCTGCTCAAGCAGGAGACCATTTCATACAAGTGGTTGTCCAGGCTCTTCTTAAAAACCTCCAGTGTTGGAGCACCCACAACTTCTGGAGGCAAGTTGTGATGTCAGGAAATTCCTCCTTAATTCCAAGTTGCTTCCTTGATTCCTTGATTGTTTTCCATCTGTTGCTTCTTGTCTTGCCTTCTGGTGCTATGGAGAATAGGTTGACCCCCCTCTTCTTTGTAGGAGCCCCTCAAATAGTGGAACACTGGTATCATGTCACCCATAATCCTTCTTTTCACTAGACAAGACGTACCCAATGCCTGCAACTATTCTTCATATGTTTTAGCTTCCAATCCCGTAATCATCTTTGTTGCTCTTCTCCACACTCCTTCCAGAGTCCCTACATCTTTTTTATATTATGGGGCCCCTCCCACGTTGTAAAGCTTTTGGGGGATGGAAGGGGTGGAGAAAAATAAACCTAAGAATGCACCTGCCCTGAAGTGGGAGAGGAAATCATATTTTGGCTGTGGTTTGTTCTCCAAGCTAATTTTAATTTATTTATTTTATTTATTTATTTATTTAATTACATTTATATACCGCCCTATTCCCTGAGGAATAATTCCTGAATGTTTCGTTACCAAACTAGGTAACATCGAGAGCAGGAAGTTCTTATCCTATTCTCTTTAGCTCATAAGCTTCTGGTGTGCCAGTGTGGTCAGTTTTTTGGAGCTATATTTGAACTCCAAGCAGCTGATTGGAAGACTCTTATGAGCTCAGGAGAACAAGACAAGCAAATTCTGCTGCTGATATTACCTAGTTTGGTGACGAAATGTTCAGGGATTATATTAAAATAAGCTCGGAGAACAAACCACAGCCAACATCTAAAACCCAAGCTACAAATATTTCCTGTTATTTCAGAGGAAATAATATTTCCAATCAGGAGAAAAATTGCAGATTCACTGCATAGCAGAGTGGAGTTAAAGATGGGGATGCCAAATAAATTAGAGCGTTGTAGGTCACCGAGCAGGAATTTCATGATGGCTGAGTCTCTAACAAAGGTTAAAATGTGGAATAAAGACAAATAATCACAAGGATCCAGAATCAGTGACCAGAAACGAAGACATCACAGGCTGAGGCTGGGAAACAGAAGAACTATCTGCCTGTAATCAGTGCTCAGTGGGACAAATGAAAAGCAGAGTGATGAGCATCCCAAGTAGAGACATCGTGGAGGGGAAATGGTGTTGACAGCCTTTTCCAGTAAAATTAATATAGCCAAAGGCTTTGTCAAGAGAGAAACCCTTTCAGGGGTCTGGAGAGAGGTCTCCAAAACCAGGAAGAGCTCTGTTGAAGGTGACAGTGGAAATGGTGGACATATGGGATTCTTTGAAATATCTAGCAATTTTGTTTTTCTGTTGCCATCTCAGAATTGATTCCGATTATCTCCAGAAGAGCACAGAAAAACTTCTACTGCTACCTCCAAAAGCATCATGGGCTTAAGGGCTGAGGAATGCATCTCAACACCTGCTCAAATTGCCTGCCTGAAAACCCCATGCCACTGGATAATGCATCGTGGATGGATGGCCTTATGGTTACAGTCCCTACTCTCCTTCCTCCTAAAGACAGAATGACAGAATAACATAGTTGAAAGGGAATTTGGAGGTCTTCTAGTCCAGGGGTTCCCAACCAGGGGTGCCCTCATCCCCCGGGGGTGCGATACAATACTCCAAGAGGTGCAAAAACTTGGGGTTTTCAAAATTATAGTGTATATGCATAATTCGTTGGCATTATTTCAAGTTTTTATAAGGGGCATGAGAATATATCGGAAGCACTCTAGGGGTGCGGGGTATGGAAAAGGTTGGGAACCACTGTTCTAGTCCAGCCCCATGGTCAGGCAAGAAACCCTATGCAATTTCAGACAAGTGGTTGCCCAATCTCTTCTTAGAAACCTCCAGTGTTGGAGAAACAAGAACTTCTGGAGGCAAGTCATTCCACTGGTTAATTGTTCTTACTGTCGGGAAATTCCTCCTTGGTTCTAGGTTACTCTCCTTGATGAGTTTCCCTCCTTTGCTTCTTGTCCTGCCTTCAGGTGCTTTGGAGAATAGGTTGACCCCCTCTTCTTTGTGGCAGATAAGTATGGGAACAGGTTATCCATGCGTGCATGTGGTTCTCAGATGCTTTGAAGGCACCATGCAAGAACAGTTCTTGAAGACTAGGTTTCAGACCGCATAATCAGAGAGATTGAGTTGCTGGTTATTATAATCCAATAGCTCAAATTTAGTAATGGTGTCTTGCCCTGCATATATTTTGTTGTTTCTCCTCCTCCTCCTCCTCCTCCTCCTCCTCCTCCTCCTCCTCCTCCTCCTCCTCCTCCTCCTCCTTTCCATCTCAAGTAGCTCTGGAGCTGAATTTGCATTTCAAGTAGCCAGCTGAATGACGCGACAGAAAAGGGGCAAGTTACTCTTATTGCCTGAAGGGATAATGGTGGGGGAGAGAAGGTCCTTCTTTTTTGTTTCCCTTGGCCCATAACTGTCTGCGCAGGGTTAAAACGAGGTGATCGATAATGGATCTTTGAAAGCAAAGCGAGGAAAGGGGGAAAGGCAATGACATCACCACATTTTGCTCTTGAAAGACGGCAGTGTTTCTCCACTGCTTAGCTTCTGCGTTCAGGGATTGTGGTGATTTTAAGTACTCACTAGATTAGAAAATATATACAGGAGAATGAGGATAGCCAGGAAAATTGTCATCAGAGGCGGCAGCCGAAACAGCGCACAGCCCTTTTGAGGATCCACAGAAAATGGCAAAGAGCGGAGGCAACCTCATTTGCCATATTCTCCCATTGCAAATTGGGGTGCCAAAGTAAAATCTTAAGCTGCTGTTTGGTCCACTGGTGTGACTCCTAACAGCCAAATCAAAACACAATTGTTGTGCTTATATAGAGTGGCATGTTCTATGCCACCAATCCAGACCTGTGAGAGCCGGCATGAATCACAGTCTAGGCTAAACAATGGTTGAATTTCCCACAGGGTCCTGACCCACACACTCTCCAAATGCTTAGCGCAGCCTTGCTCAATGTGCAACTGAGTGGAACAGTGACTAATGATTGTGGTTTTCCTGCCCAAGGAGAAACCCAACCTCCTATGTAATGGTGATGTGGGAGCTCAAGGCCCACATTCCTATGTTTGGGACTGGATTTGGGAATCAGAGGCATCTTATCGTGCAAGAACATTCTGGATTCATAAGGCAAACAGGTTTTTCTAGGACTTGGGGACAGGATGCTAGAGAACAGAATGTGCTAAGATCAGGAAAATAGTGGCAGAAGTGGGATTGTTCTCTGAGCTTAGTTGTTTCCTTGTAGACGTTGCATTACTCAACTAGATAACATCATAAGTGTTTGAAGGGAATAGGGTATGTGGAGTAAAGGAGGAGGAGGAAAAAGAAGAATAATAGAATAACAGAATAGCAAAGTTGGAAGGGATTTTGGAAGCCTTTTACTCCAACCCTGTGCTCAAGAGGAAAGGACTTCTTGGACTCTGGGGCCATTGGTGCTCTCTGAGCTTGGAGGTTTTCTTGCAAATGTTTCATTACCAAACTAGGTAACATCATCAGTGCTAAAAGGGAGTGGGTTTGCAGGGACGAGGAGGAGGAGGAGATCTGGGGGTGGTCCTTGGTGCTCTCTGAGCTGGGTTGTTATCTTGAAAATGTTTCATTTACCCAACTAGGTAACAACATCAGTGCTGGTAGGGAGTGGTGCTTGTTTATAAAGACGTTTGTTAATATACAAGTGTTGGTGGGAGTGTTCTTGGTGGTCCCTTGATTAGGCTGTTGTTTACTGTTTGATTGTTGTTTGAACTGGTGGAATGATTAAGGTATTCAGGCAAACAGTGCTAGGCTGGGTCAGGAATTCTGGGAGTTGAAGTCCACAGGCATAAAGGGGCCATGGTTGCCCAGCCTGGCTACAGAATGAGAGTCTGAGCCAAGGAGGCTTGGCAAAAAGGCACGTAGACTTCTTTGAGTAGCAAATTCTGCCTGTTCAAAGAAAGAGGAGAGGAGAGGAGAATGATCCAAAGAGCTATCTTGGAAAGAGTTAAGACTCAAGGCCCCCAAGTTAATAAACAAGAAAAGAGGCCCTCTTTTAATCCTCCAAATCCCTGGCTTCCTCCCCCCCCCCAAAAAAAAACCCGTGTTGTTTTTTTAAACTATGTTGTTTTAGCTCAGGTTTTTCCACTAAGAAGACCATTGAATAGGTCCCTGTTGGCAACGTTTCTCCATTCAAAAATGACAAAACACAAAAATGCAGGAACCTATATATATGCATGCATACACATGCTCAAAATCTTTTCTGTCGAGCTGGTTATCTTTGACTCTTTTCACAGTTTGGAAAACCTTCTGCAAGACAGCTGGCAAAGCCAGGGAACTGATAGGTGAAGGGCTTACAGCAAATGCCGTGAAGCAGATCTCCTGGGAGGCTGGGAATTTAGCTCTGGAAGGGCTACATGGATATTTGTTTGCAAATGATCGGAGTGGTGTTTTTCAAGCTCGGCAACCTTAAGATGGGTGGACTTCAACTCCCAGAATTCCCAGGGCAGTCATGGGAAAAGCAATGATTTTCACGATGGAGAAACAGCTCATAGAACATAGAATAATAGAGTTGGAAGGGACCTGGGAGGTCTTCTAGTCCAACCCCCTGCTCGAGCAGGAGAATCTATGCCATTTCAGACAAATAGTTGTCCAGTCTCTTTTTCAAAGTCTCCAGGGATGGAGCACCCACAACCTCTGAAGGCAATCTATTCTATTGGTTGATTGGTCTCACCATTGGGAATCTTCTCCTTAGTTCTAGGTTGCTTCCCTCCTTGGTTAGTTTCCAACCATTGTTTCTTGTCTTGCCTTCTAGTCCTTTGGAAAATAAGTTGACCCCCTCGGCTTTGTAGGTGCCCCTCAAATATTGGAGCAGTGCTATCATCCCTCCCCTAGTCCTTCTTTTCATTAGAGCGGATAGGCAATGCTCATGATGCTCAGCCAGCTGGGATGGTTAGAACATCCATATAACGAAGAAGAGAGGAGAAACACGGTACATTTTCCTCATCAAAACCAGCCAGGAAGTGAGGTGGTCTACTACCAAGCTTCGACTTAGGACTTTGGCAATTATCCCAAACTGTATCTGAAAGGCAATTGTAAGAACGCAGTTTCGATTATCACCTCAGCTCCTGCAATCAAAGCTTCAGACAGAGGAAATTTGGAAAGCTGCTTGAGGTGGCTAAGAATAAGGCAGGTCAAACAGAGGGAGTAAATGAGAAAAAGAGCTGAGGAACTGGAAAGAGTCATGCTTATACTTGCGAAACGTTGAAGTCTTAATGGGGCAAAATCACGTTTTTCCCCCCACACGAGCATTGCTTCAAAGCTCTTTAATTCTAGGTTGCTTTTCTCTTTGATTAGTTTCCATCCGTTGTGTCTTGTCCTGCCTTCAGGTGTACTTTGACCCCCTTTTCTTTGTGGCAGCCCCTCCAATCTTGGAAGACTGCCATCCTGTCCCCCCTCGTCCTTCATTAAACTAGTAAAGGTAAAGGTTCCCCTGCACATGCGTGCTAGTCATTTCCGACTCTAGGGGCTGGTGCTCATCTCCGTTTCAAAGCCGAAGAGCCAGCGCTTGTCCGAGGACGTCTCCGTGGTCATGTGGCCGGCATGACTGGACGCCAAAGGCACACGGAACGCTGTTACCTTCCCACCGGAGTGGTCCCTATTTTTCTACTTGCATTTTTACGTGCTTTCGAACTGCTAGGTTGGCAGAAGCTGGGACGAGTAACAGGCGCTCACTCTGCTACGCGGCACTCGGGATTCAACCCACCAAACTGCCGACTTTCTGATCGACAAGCTTAGTGTCCTAACCCACTGAGCCATCGCATCCCTTTCATTAAACTAGACATACCCAATTCCAGCAACCGTTCCTTGTATGTTTTCGCCTCCAGTCCCCTGATCATCTTTGTTGCTCTTCTCTGCGCTCTTTCTAGAGTCTCAACATATTTTCTTTTTATAACTTGCTATTGTTTGAAAATCATGACTCCCACTTCCCTCTCCAAGTTGTGAGCCTCTTAGGGGGAGGCTGAAGTAGAGGAAATATTTTGGGTGGGAGGCAAAAATGAGCTTCTCTGCAGGTGAGTCACAGCCAGCTGTGTGCTCTGCCTGTCCCATGGTGTGGCCTTCAACCGGATACATCTTGAACAGAACTGCGCTTGGGCTCTACATGTTCTCTAAATAAAAAGAACCTCTTTATTGTAGGGATTATAATGGTAAGTAGGTTAAACCAACTGAACAATGCAGCTATCTATGAGCAAGGTGGCCTTTTTTTCAAAATTATCCAATATTTCTTTGGCTTAAGTCTCTTCTCTGTTAACAGGAAATCCATGGATCTTAGGTGGTTGTTTCCCCATTGCCTTATTCAACAAAAGATCCCTTCTCCTCTTTTATTTATATAACTATAAATAATTGTTAATTGTTCAGGAACATATTTAACATATTTGAAGGTGTGCAAGAAAAGGGGAAGCCTTTTTTGAGCTGGCACATGCCATGTGCATGGGTGTAATGCAGCCTTAATCAATCCAAGGTGCCTTTGCAGTCAATTGAAAAAAAATAGATTCATTTAACCAATTAATATGCAGCAAAGGAAATAACTATTTTCTCCCTAAGTGCTGAATTACCAACTAGCCTATTTTAGCTTAGTTGGTATGTATGTCCAGCTCATCACCCATTTTGCTTGCTCTCCTTCCTTTGATTTATCAGATTTCAGAGATCAAAGATTGATAGTCATTGGATCAGCACATTGGGCTAAAGCATGATTTGTTGACTGCCATGCTAGACCCATAAGCCATAATTTTCAGGTTCACTAAAGATGATAAGGCCAAGCTTGGCTTTATCTTATTTTATTTTATTTTATCTTATCTTATCTTATTTATTTTATTTTATTTTATTTAGAAAATTTATATTGCCACCTACTCACACCTGGTGACTCAAGGCAGCTTACAGGACAATATAAAAGAAAGAAAAATAATAAAAAATAAAAATCGTAAAATCATAACCCCCCCACCTCCCCACCCCGGGGATAACACACATTCATACCAGCCATTTAATGCTTAATGACTGCAGGATTCACATAAAGGTTGCAGAGATTCAGTTAACAACCGTGGCAAAAAAAGCTCATTAAATTTGGCATGACTCATTTAACAATTGCCTTGCTTAACAACAGAAATTTTGGTGTCCATTGTGGTTCTTAAGCTGAGGACGATCTGCACTGAGGAAAGCTAGGAAGTGCAGGATTTCTGCTTGAAAATCTAAATGCAAAGAAATGGATGTGGTCCTGTTGAAAGAAAAATCTTCATCAGGGTCCAGTTAAAGCCGTTGATGATGGGTTAATCCTATTATGTCCTCAAAGGTCATGCCTTTTAGAAATTGGGTGGGGTATGTAGATTTTAGGGGTCTTTGTCTTCCTAATCTCATCAGCTTCTAGCTTCCTGGCTCCAACCTTTCTGAATGGATTGTCACATCTGCATTTCTAAAAGCCGACCTCTGCCGGGTTTCTTCTTGGGAGAGAGAGGCTGGGGCTGGTTTCTGGGGGCTGGTTTTTGTCTTCTTTTTTTTTTAAAGATCTTCTCCATTATTCCTTTGGGAAATATATTCTGCCTTTTTAATATCCCCCAAAATATTTCTTTCTCTGGATCCTTCCCACAGTTCAGTTATTGCAAGCTAATTGAACTCGGACTGATGCCGTTCTAAAATGGAGATCAAATGTCCGTCAATCTTTCCCAAGCCTTTGGCCCACTCGCTGGATATCGGCAGAAGGAAGAAGAGGTCTGACTCTCTCAGTGGAAACTTTCCTAGATTTCTCTGCTAAGTGGTAGACAAGGAGAACATCCCCAAATCCTTCTTCCCAAAGAGAAACCTGTGAATGAGCGGCCTCTTTTAAAATACCCCGAAAGGGAGCAGAGAATCGAGCTGATGAAATGAGGGATTTGCTAAAGAGTTTACAGAAAGAATCAAGAAGTTGCAGCTGTGTTTACTGGCTGCTGTCTCAGCCTGTCATGGGTGGTGGGGGTTCTGGAAATATTTCCCTTCCGAATTGCTTTTTCTGCCTGTTACGTTGCCCAGCGTGCTCTCACTCTCCTAATCCTGTCTTCCCGTGCAGCTGGAATAAAATCTGCTTTTAGTATGTTTGCTTGATATTCTGCAACAAAGCTCAATCTGCCCTTTGACCAGGTATCAGTTTTCTATCTTGAGGCAACAGCTCACCTGCTTTATGAACTGGAGATATTTTGTATTAATGCATTATTAAGGCCTGTGAGTCCTTTCCACGTTCTGTAGGCTGCATCTGTTTTGCTCACTGGTTCTAGTATCCATGCCTCTCTGCTCCCTAAGCTCCAAATTAAATTATTCAACAGGAGATTTTTTATTATTATTATTCTTTCTGCAAGGTCGGTTACTCAAGCTTCTAGTCCTTAAAAGCATGTGTCCATCCTTCACGTCCTACTGTGTTTTTTTAAAAAAAAACAAAACAAAAAACGAAGATGTTACTGGTCTTTCTCTGCTATACCAACAGCCAGGCAAACAAGCTTGTTTATTCATTCACTCTTCTCAAAAGGACTCTGAAGCTAGTCTGGGCTTCAAGCCATGTTCAAGTCAATGTTGAAACTGGGATGAATTAGGATACAAGTTCAACCAGGATGGTTTTTTCCCCCCTATTTAATGCGCAATACATTTAAAGGCATAATCAAAAGCATTACAAAATAGCATTTTCAGGACTCAGGTGGTTTTTTTTAATGTTTTCTAAACATAAACGCGGTGGGAGGTGGTGGCTCAGTGGGTTAGGACGCTGAGCTTGTCGATCAGAAGGTCGGCAGTTTGGCGGGTCGAATCCTGAGTGACGTGTAACAGACTGAGCGCCTGTTACTCATCCCAGCTTCTGCCAACCTAGCAGTTAGAAAGCACATAAAAATGCAAGTAGAAAAATAGGGACCACTACGGTGGGAAGGTAACAGCGTTCCGTGTGCCTTTGGCGTCTAGTCATGCCGGCCACGTGACCACGGAGACGTCCTCAGACAAGCGCTGGGTCTTCGGCTTTGAAACGGAGATGAGCACCGGCCCCTAGAGTCGGAAACGACTAGCACGCATGTGCGGGGGAACCTTTACCTTACCTTTACCTAAACATAAAACTCAAGATATATCAGCATTCGGGCAAAACCATTGGCTTAAATCTTGCTTAACAAAATACCTTTTTGCGGTAGAAGCTACCTCTGACTTGCTGCGTCCTCTTAAGATGAAAAAACAAGGTCTATTTTAAAGGGTGGACTAATACAGTAATACATTCTGACTAAGTTTGTCCCAAAGGTGCTTTTCCGAAGGCAACTGGACTTTCTTGATTTTTTTCCTTGAAAATGTTTCTTTAGTTCTTCTATTCAAGATGGACAGTGATTAATATTTATATGTATTTATATGTAAGGGTATAGGTATATACATATGTTGTATATAGCATGTTTATATGTATGTTATGTATGTGTACACTTTTGAGAGTAAGCAACAGAATTTCATTTTTAATGTGTGCCAGTGTGCCCACAATAAAAAACAACAATTATCTTATCTTCTTCAGTTCAGAGTTGGAAGGGAGCTTGGAGGTCATCTAGTCCAACCCCCTGCTCAGTAGGAAGACCTATACTATTTCAGACAAATGGCTGTCCAGTCTGTTCTTAAAAACTTCCAGTGTTGGAGCATTCACAGCTTCTGGAGGCAAGTTGTTCCACTGATTAATTGTTCTGTCAGGAAATTTCTCCTTAGTTCTAGGTTGCTTCTTTCCTTGATTAGTTTCCATCCGTTGCTTCTTGTCCTGCTTTTGGGTGCTTTGGAGAACAGCTTGACTCCCTCTTCTTTGGGGCAACCCCTGAGATATTGGAAGACTGCTATCATGTCACCCTTAGTCCTTCTTTTCTTTAAATTATTCTGAGTTGTCATCGTTTGCAATGGATAGAATGTTCAATCTATTTTGACTTTTGTTCCATTGGAACACAGCCAACTATGAATTTTTATGAACAAATCTTCTCAAGAGAGACTGCTTTGTTTTAGGACCAAACACCCCCCCCCCACATGTTGGCTAGTTGATATAGACCATTAAACACAGGTCACAAAATGCCTACAATCTTGGGAAAGAACTTTCTCTTTTCTGGTCCAGAGGTTGGCATAAGCAAGCAATGGTATTTCACAGCCATTAAAGATGTCAATATTATCGTCTCTTAGGGACTAGATCCAAGCCATTTTCTAGACACTGTAATGCAATTTAAAGAACATTATAAAGCCCTACAATGTATTCTTATCAGTGGCTATTTTAAAAGCAGTATATCAGCTGCCATTTGCTAAGGAGTTACGTCGGAAGAGGACTCTTACTCTGGGGCTTCTGAGAGTAGACTTTTTTGAGCAAAACCTCTGATCTGATCCAGGAACAAACTTTCAGGCTGCCTACTTTTATGTTCTCAGGGTGTTTTTTTATTCTCTGCACTGCCTTCGGTCTGTTTGATTGGATTTATTTATTTATTTATTTATGAGCTCTCTAGCCCACCGCGATCTCAGCAGACTCTTCCGCAACTTAATAAATCAGATCAAACCATGCACTGAAGCAAGGATAGCAAAGTATAATCAAAACAAAACAACTGCACAAAAACACCCCCACGCCAAACCTACCATGGCAAGGAACCAGGTACCCGATCCCAAATCCTCTTGGGAAGCGTTCAGCTTCTTCTGGAAGAGAGCCAAGGTTGGGGAGCTTTCTAGATGAATATTAATGCTCAAAATTGCACGTGTAAGCCAAGGGCAAGCCATGCGGGGCCTGCCATACAGATGTCCCATGTCCCCAATGGCAAGTGCTGGGAAGCTTCTGGGTTCCTGCATTTGGTGCCTGCTGAAGCTTCACCAAGGTTCTTCAAAGCAGTCCCATGAAGACAACATTGCAGTAGCCTAAGAGGGTGGTAACAAAGGCCTGGTTCACTGAAGATGGGCCTTCTCATCCCAGGCCAGTGTCATAACACAACTTAGTGGCCTTATGAATGTAATAAGGGTTCTATCCAGATGTTGCTGGTCTACAACTGCCATCATCCCTGGCTATGCCCCAAGATGGGCTTTCATCCTACCTGGACATCCTATAAGAGCTGTAACTTCAAATGCAGGTGCTCAGATTTGCGTTTTCCATTTTCCTCCCCACTCCCTTTTCCTTATATGCTATTATCTTCACCATTGAGGGCCTGGACTGTGGCACTACCGATATTGTCAACTGGTCTGCAAATTCTTTTGTCAAGCAGCCAGATTGTCATCCCATGCCCGTGGCACAGAACCAGCCCTAACCTACCTACAAAGACAGCAAATAAATGAGAAGGAGGACTGCTGGTCTGAAAGAGGGGTCAAAGAGGCCATCTGTGTCAAAATTGAACAGCCGCCTCTCAATTGAGGGGGAGGGATACGACATCATGTTTCTCCAGTCAACCACACAGTCCTTTCAGCAGTTCTGAGAAGGCTCCTCCACACCCATTTGCACTGCTCAGGTGAACCTGAGGACACAGATAAATCTCGAGGTCTGCAAGGAATAGAAATCCTTCCATTCCCCCACCGTCCGGTCAGAGCTGAAGGAGCTTCTTGGTTGAGAAGCGAAATGCCTTCAAAAAATAAATAAATGAGAAAGTCCAGTTGCCTCTTGAAAAAGCATCTTTGCAGCAAATAAACTGGAGTGGATGCCTTGGGATTCCAGACCTTACACTACAAAGAGGAGAAGACCAAAGAACACAAGACAGATGGGGAAGAAGGTGGAGAAACAAAATCAAAGGCAAACTAAAAAGGTAAAGGTAAAGGTTCCCCCGCACATGCGTGCTAGTCGTTTCTGACTCTAGGGGCCGGTGCTCATCTCTGTTTCAAAGCCGAAGAGCCAGCGCTTGTCCGAGGACGTCTCCGTGGTCATGTGGCCGGTACGACTAGACGCCAAAGGCGCACAGAACGCTGTTACCTTCCCACTGGAGTGGTCCCTATTTTTCTACTTGCATTTTTACGTGCAACTGCTAGGTTGGCAGAAGCTGGCACGTGTAACAGGCGCTCACTCTGTTATGTGGCACTCGGGATTCGACCCGCCAAACTGCCGAACTTCTGATCGACAAGCTCAGTGTCCTAACCCACTGAGCCACTGCGTCCCTTAAAGACAAACTACAACAGCATCAATTAACAATGGCTGAGGCCCCTGGAAGAGCAAGGACCCAAACTTTGACACCTGAAGTGGTAAAAGAAGAAGTAAAGAGGAAGAAGTCGGTGAGATGGCTGTGATCGTTGTAAGTATGAGGACCGTTGTAACCCAGCTTTTTTGGTGCCATTGTAAGTTTGAATGGTTGCTAAATGAAGAGTTGTAAGTTGAGCTCAACCTGTGGTATATGATGGAGGTAAAGATGCTCTAATTAAATAAATATCTGAACAGATTAGAGGGAGATGGGAACTCCCTGCCTATGAAATACAGTCAGTGGGAGAGATTAAGCCTCCATTTTGGAATCCAAGTGAACTTCTTATAAAGTTACCTAGGAATGCCCAGTAAATACATGACTCATATTTGGAAATTCTGGATTTGTGGCCCCATCCTTTAGCTAGGCTTTAAGATTAGGAGTAGAATAGAATAAATTGTAAATAGGACCCTGTCTTTTGTGATCTCTCTCGGAAGAATGGATGTTTAAGGGTAATATTTTCTCCTACCCTGACAATTTCTGAAAAGGGACACAAAGTTTAATTCAGGAGGGAAGGAAGCTGGAGAAATGATCAGGGATTATTATTTTTGTAGCTTTCGCAACAAGCTTTTGGGAGCACACAGAAATGTGTCAGGCAGTTAAACAGGTAGGGACCTCAGGAATACACACACACATACACACACACACACACACACACACACACACACCTGATTTACACCCACCACTGCAGAGATAATTACATTTCACCCTGATAAATCTAAGGGAGCCAGGAAAGACTTTGAAAAATTAGTGGTTTTTTCCTTTGGAAACTCATGAAATTCCTAGTAGCTGGCTTATTGATTATTCTGCAGCAATCAAAGAGATGCTGAGAATGAGAGAGCTTTGTGAAAGACCATCTCAGATGGCTTGGCAAGGATAAAAAGTTCAAAAGAGGACAACCAGAGTCTCAGAACTCGGCTCGGAAGACTGCCTTCGAAAGTTCTGCATGCGTTGGAGCAAATCAACAGGGCTGAAGTGTTTCTTTCCTTTGGCACCACTGATGCCTTTTTCTTCCTACGGAGACTCGACCCAGACTAGCTTCATTTCAGCACGAAGCAGAGACCTTCTTTTTTGCCCAGGCTTTTAAACAGGGTTTTAATTCTATTTCAATGCCATTTAACTTATATAGTTCTAAATTTTTAAAGGACAGCCCGCAGCTGCCTCATTTCTGGGGTGGTTTTATTTTGCATTTTATGGTGATGTTTCCATTCAAATGGTATTTTTTAGCACGCTTGATTATCAATGGTCTGATGACCTTTGGCTAGGGGGCAGTTTTAATTTTTTAAAAATGAAATAAAAACAAATCGATATATCCACCAATGAGTACATTCACGCTTGGAAAGAATTGAAAACATTTAATCAGAGAAGAAATACAGGTAAGTCCTCGACTTACAAACACAATTGGGACCCTGATTTTCATCACTAAGCAAGGCAGTTATTAAGTGAATCATGACCAATTTCACAATCTTTTCCACCGCTGTTGTTAAGTGAATCATGCAGTCATTAAGCAAATCTGGAAGTCAGCTACGAAGGTTGCAAATGGTGATCACAGGATTGCGGGATGCTGCAACCATTATAAATACAGGCCAAGCACCCGAATTTTGATTATCTGATATTACACGTGACAATTAAAAAACCAACAACAAGAGGAGATCAGCCTCTTCTCCAAACCACCTGAAGGCAAGACAAGAAGCAATGGGTGGAAACTAATCAAGGAGTGAAGCAACCTGGAACTAAGGAGGAATTTCCTGACGGCGAGAACAATTAATCAGTGGAACAACTTGCCTCCAGAATTTGTGGGTGCTCCATCACTGGAGGTTTTTAAGAAGAGACTGGACAGCCTTGTGGCTGGAATGGTATAGGTTTTCCTACTTGAGCAGGGGGTTGGACTAGAAGACCTCCAAGATCCTTTCCAACTCTTGTCATTCTGTTATTCTATTAGTTAGTATGTTTGGGAAGTCTCAGGGAAGTGGGTTTTCAGCCAAAACTTTGATGAAAGAACTGCTGCACGCAACTCCCTCATTGTCCAGGAGTTTCCTGCCTTCACCTCAAAAGAAAGGAGGTGACAAGGGGGAGGGAGGGGGAGGTCAGAAGCTACCTCAACCGATCATCCCATTTTTATTTATTAAGATAAAGGTGGCTGTCTGCCTGTCTTCCATCAAAAATGGAAAGTGCCTGAAATTGGCAGCTGCTCAGAACTCTGCCCAGTTTCTGCAAGGGAGGCAAGCGAATTGCTAATCCATCAAAGTCACTTGGCAAAGGAGACCAGGTGAGTCAGAAAGTCCAGGTTTTTCAGAAGAAATGAGAGATGGATGATTCCATAAACCTCTTTCTCAATCAGGAAATTGAGTTACATGAACCTTGGGGGGACGGGGGGGAGTAGAAGAAGGGAAGCTTGGTGGGATCAGACCAACAGTCCCTCTCATCCTGCATTCATTTTTTTTGACCCTAGTTTGTTGAACAAGCCACATGGGACTGATTAATGCACCACGCTGAATACTTACCATGATTTCCAACCTTTGATAGATGGATGCCCACGCTGGGTTAATGCAAAAATCACATAAACTGCCTCAAGTCCCCGTAGAAATGTGAACTAATTCCTTGCTCTGAAAAAGTTCAAAGGGCCACAGCCTTTCGGATTTGGTATGTTGATGTCTACAGGGCAAGTCACCCAAGATGTTTAGCCATTTCTACTTGCCATCATGTTGGGTCTACAAACCTCCCCAATGAATCAGTCTCTCATGATCACCGTACAGCTTGTCCTCGGCTAATGATCATAACTGACCCCCAAATTTATGTTGCTAAGTGAGACATTAAGTGAAGTAAAGTTTGCCTATTTTTATGTCCTTTCTGGCCAAAGTGGTTAAGTGAATGACTGCAATTGTTAACAATATGGTTGCTAGGCGAATCTGGCTTCCCCGTTGACTCGGCTTGTCAGAAGGTCGCAAAAAGGCTCACGTGACCCCAGGACGCTGCGACCGTCATAGAGGTGAGTCGGTTGCCAAGCGTCTGAATTTTGATCACATGTCCGTGGGCAGGCTGCAATTGTCGTAAGTGTTTTTGAAAAAATGATCATAAGTCACTTTTTTAAGTGCCGTTGTAACTTTGAATGGTCACTAAGCAAACTCTTGTAAGCAGAGGACCCCCTGTATCTTCTTCCAATTTCCAGCACTGCTTGTTTTTCATTGGACATGCACTTTTCCACACGAAGGACCAAACCCGGATGGAGATTTGTCCTCCAAATTGAGAGATGTTAAACTAACAAGGAGAAGGGTCAACCTTATCCAGCAACCTGCAACTTGCTGTCAAGACTTCAGAAATCCAGTAGAATAGGAGGACACACTTGTCACTTAAAAGTTAACAAAATAATAATGATAAAAAGGCAACTCAGCTCCCCGAGAGAAAACGTGGTGGAGCATTGTCCATGAAATCATCTACTCATCACAGTCAAGGCTTCCTCGGTCCCCCAATCAATTCCAAAATGTAATGAAGAGCAAACTTAGCACTAACCTGGGAAGCGGATCTCCTGGTCACTTCAAGTTCATGCTCCTTCTTCTAAATGGATGACTGGATGTCCCTAAGATGTTGCCTTAAGAGGCAGAATTTCGTAGGCACCTCCTCTGTATCTCTCAATCAGCAGCCAATCTTCTTTTGAGGACCACTTCGTGCAACATCGAGCGCTGAGACACTCATCCCTTTTTGCAGAGTTGCTTGATAGCCAACCTCTTTTTCAATAATAGCGAATATAGCCCAGAGGTGAAGTCAGGAGTCCATGGTGCTCTCTGAGCTTGGTTGTTTCCTTGCAGATGTTTTATTAATAACATCGTCAGTGCACTTTGTGGTGCAAAAGAACATCTGCAGAAATTGATCATTTCTTCAAAGCTGCTCATATTTTTAGGGAATGCTTCTTAAAGACGCCGCAGACACAAAGGACTCCAGTTAATTTCATTCACTGTCATTGCCACTAATAGACCACTCATATGCCCAGCCATAGCGTTAAGTCTGCACATCTGGCACACTTGCATCTCTCTGTAGCACCAAACATGCCTGCCCCTAGTAGCTATCTGGCTCCCTGCCCACAACTACACCTTGCTTGCATGTATTCCATAATGCTCACTCATCCATCTGTAGCTCTGACCGCTGGTTTGTTTGCAAACCACCTAAGGAAAGGCCTATTGTGACTACTAATTGCAATTTCCTGCTGGATTCCCCATTGACATGACTTGTTGGGAAGCCACAAAAGGATGTAAGCTACAGTCACATGAGGTCCTTGCTTAACAATCTGCACTCCTCACTTAACAATGGCAATGGGAACTGCTGGGGTTGCCCTAACTAAACAACACAGTCATGTGATGTCACACTTTACAATTGCATCACTTAACCGTGGAAATTTTGATCCCACTTACTGTTGTAACTAAAGGTCACCTGTATCCATTAGTTCTGGTCCTGACTACTGGGGCAATAGAGAATTAATTAACGCTTGAAGACACATGGTGTATTTCCTTCGGCCATCATTTCTGTAGACCAAACATACTTAGATGCTTATCATGAAGGATTCTGGAGAACATTCATGCGGACACATGACTTTTAGGCCACCTGAATTGGCCAAATGAAAGTATTGTCTCTTGCTATCTTTGACCATGGTTTCCCCTTCCCCTCCCCTTCTCCCCATGCTAGAAATTTCCTAAAGAAACCAGTTTGGGATGGAAGATCCATTAGCAATGTAGGTTTCGACTCTTCTCTTGAGTGACAGCAAAAGTGGGACTCACTTCATTTCACTCAAGGCGTTCATTCAAAGAATCCTTTTCACCATGTAAAATTCATTGCTGGATTCTCATTAATCCTACCAAACACATACACTTTGCTCAAGGTCTAATCCTCTGCTATTGTATCTCCCTATTGCTAATTCTCTTCATCTGCTTAATATTTTCTTCCTTTTTAAATAGATTTTTCCAAAGTTGAGCATATCCCTGCAGTCTTCTCTGGTCATTTCTTGCAATTTGTTTTATTCAACTGAGACATTGAAAGAAAGTCAGAAAGATCTGGTATTTCTCCTGGTTCCCCTTTCGCCTCCCAAAGCACTGGGGGGCGTGGGGGAGAGAGAGTTAGACACCTTCATTTAGTTGTTACATTTGGTGTTATATTGCACCAAGGCATAAACCGTGCATGAAAAAAAATCAAACACAACGGATGAATTCAAATTTGTTAAGCCAAAACCAAGCAGAACTACATCAGGGTGGCTCAGGGTCATGAGTAAGTTCAGCCTTACTCTTCTTTTCAGCCAATTTAGGAAGATTTCTCAAGCCTCTGAAACATGACTAGTAATCAATTCAATTCAAAAGCCAGAATCAATTTTTCTGAGATGATTCCAATTATAAAATCAATTGGGTTCTATGTTCCAAAGAGAATCATAATTCAAATCTTATTCCGGCTGATAAACATAGATCACAAGTTGTCTATCCAATGAGATCAGCTGGGAAAGTTAATCTGCACGTACTACTGTTCTCTCAGGTGAACTGAAACTGGACATTGTGTCAAAAGAATTGTTGGAAGAAACAGAATGTGGAACTAATAGAAGAGAATATTTGTAGCTCAGGTTGAATGGAGGGGCCCTTGGTGCTCTCTGAGTTTGGTAGTTTTCTTGCAGACGTTTCATTACCTAACAAGGTAACATCATCAGTGCTAGATGGGAGTGGGGCATACTCTCAGCCAGAGCAAGCATCTGCCAAGCTCAGATAGCACCAAGAACCCCACAGAATGTGGAACTTCTGATCTTGGAAGACGCTCATCCCCTGAAGATGTCTTGTTTCAGAATTCTTCAGCATGACCTCTATTTAGCCTTGTCTTTGACTGACCATGGATACCCAGCTGGTGAATCTTCAACCATTCTTGGTTTCAAAACACAGACTTTCTTGATATAGTTGGCTAAGCAAGGACTTTGTGGGTAGACAATATGGAGAAGTTCCTTCAGAAGAAGGAAACGTGGGCAGAGGGATAAGCAAACTTTCGTTACATTGAAACCGCTGATGTCACAGTAGCCCGTGATGTGTTCACCAGGCACAGGAAAGGTCTCATGAATATTGACCATACAAATTGGTCCCCAGGTTCTTGGTGGCATTAAAGGATGGCTTCCCAAAGAATTCTTGTCAGGCAAGACAAAATGCATCAACCCCTGAACAAATTAAAATTGATCTCAGCTTGCTTGCTTTATCTGCAGTGAACTGTGTCTTAGATGTGGAATCAGGGTGACCATAAGGACATGGAATCTAATTAAGAAACTTAGCAAAGGGATTTGTTTGTGGCCTTAGTCTGTTCTTCTGAAGAGGTCCCATCTATCATCTTAGATCAGATAGGAGCCAGCAAATGGAGGGAACACCAGAGTTTGCCTACTTCCCTTTGCAACATCCTGACTCCCTTTTCAGTATAATTAAAGTAATGACTTTACTCTGAAGCTGTGGATAAAAATTGTTCAAGGACTTTGGTGAAAGTTATTCTTTTAGAAACTACTAAAGCTCTTGTGTCTGATTGTTTGTAACCCTCAGTTGGGCCAAACGATGGATCGTAGGGCAAGGGTTTTTGAATCTAGGGATCTCAAATGTACTAACTTACAGAATGTGTTCAAAATTTGGGACCCGTGTGGGATTGAAATTTAGTAAAATTGTGGCCGCTTTAGTGCTGCTGTATTGCTGTACTGCCACAGTAAGCTGCAGTCATGTGATTGTCATTCCCAATGCTCCCTGCCAGCTTCCTACAAGGAAAGCCAATGGGGAAGTCCAAAATCACTCCTGATTCCACTGCATTTTAGTCTTCTGTTTAGGTAAGGAACTATCTCTGAAACAATGACCCAATTGCTTATGCTTTGTCTAGTTATTACTATTTCTCCTTTACTCTTCTACATTATGGTTAGATAACTTTCTGATGGCTGGTGGTATGAGGCTTCATTGGGTGGAATGAAGATGCATAATGGGAAGATCTCTATCACATTTATGGACAGGGTTGAGATTTCCTTCCTTCCTTCCTTCCTTCCTTCCTTCCTTCCTTCCTTCCTTCCTTCCTTCCTTCCTTCCTTCCTTCCTCCCTCCCTCCCTCCCTCCCTCCTTCCTTCCTTCCTTCCTTCCTTCCTTCCTTCCTTCCTTCCTTCCTTCCTTCCTTCCTTCCTTCCTTCCTTCCTTCCTTCCTTCCTGTTCAGGAGCTGTGTAACGGTCATCTCCACAACAGCTGCTAGGTACCACATCAATTCCTCCTCCATTTCTTCAGTTTGCAGTTTGGTGCTGTCCAACTGTGCAGTTCCCATTGTCTCCAGGTTGTATGACTGCATTTGTGCAAGGAACAGACACTTTCTCACCGGGGGTGCTTAACTGGACACCTGTAGATTCCCCTTTCAGCTTTTTCACTCCCACTTTCGCTGGTTGATCACCAACATCCCTGAGTATTGGGGGGCGGGGGAAAAGACACTTTTTCAGTAACTAGACACTGGCAGGTCATTTTTATTAACGCTGAATAAATAACCGGCCCTTACAGGATAAGGCGTTTATCAGCCTTCTCAGCCGTGTTTGATGTCCCGTCCTCTTCCCACCCCTGCCTGATCTTGACGGACACTTTTCATTCTGAAAGTAAACTTTCTGTCAGGAAGGTTTCATATACTCCCTACATTTCTTTTGATCTCCTTGCTTAGTGTTTAATTCCTTCTTGTCACATTGTAGGTTTTTCTAATCCTGTTTTACATCCAGCTATCTAGCTCCCAATTTTTGTATAAATTTGCGGTGTGACATGATATTTACACAGCATTAAGGCCGCGCTCGAATATTTACCAGAGATAGAGAGACAGGAGAAAATCAACCCCACAGATTTTTTTAAAAAATGAAATAAACTGCTATTTTGAGGGAGGAAGGTTGGCACGGTTTTACAGGAACATCCATGGGGAGTGGTGGAGGGCAGAACAACAATATGGTGGTTTGGGCCTCTTGGCTTCATTTTTATTTTTTTTACTCAGTCTTAAAATACTCTTTAAACTATAAGCACATCAGCTCAGAGTGGTATTTTATTATTTCCTTTGTGAGCAATCATGAGAAGCTCTAAAAGACTGCAGGTATATTGTATGACAGTATTTTAAAAAGACTAGGAGGACATCGTTATCAAACAGCCTGTATAAACACGAATTTTGAGCGTGCTACCTCAAATGAAAGTGTCCCATAATTTGGTGGTAGTTCATACACTCTGCACACTGAATTTTATAGATTATATCTTGGAATTTTCATGAAAGGATTTCTCAGAGCAGATGATTCGAAAAACATAGTGCTAGAGCTAGGAGATCTGCCAATTATGGGTAGATATTATTGGTTATGTCCAGGGGCCTATTATCCTTCCATTCTCTGGGTGGATTGAACCCCCAAATTAGCGTGCTAATGAGATGATGAAAATGAAACCCCGTTAGAAACAAATGAAACCATCACCCATCTCTCTTCTTCAAAGGGGAGAAAAGCAGAGGCTGCAGGGACTCCTGATGCAATTTGTTTTGTATTTGTGGTTTCAACTTAGGTCAAACAAACTCACTGTCTACATATTGTATAACAGGTAGCTCCAATGTTGCAAATCTCGGTCTGTTGAACAAGCAACAATCACTGAGTTCAAATCACACTGGAGGTCAATAAACTCAGCCAACGTGAGTCTCAGCTATTAATCTAACAGCTCTCTATCCTACAGTACAGGGCTAAAGTATCTATAGCTATGTCCTGTAGAGCATCATCAATAATAATAATAATAATAATAATAATAATAATAATAATAATAATAATAATCAGGGCTTTTTTTCTCATAGAACGCTCAGAATGGAGTTCCGGCACCATTTTTGGATGGAACCTTGTAGGGTAGGCAAGGTGGGTTGTATGACATGTGTGAGTTTCAGCACCTTTTTCTTTTACAAAAAAAGCACTGATAATAATAATAATAATAATAATAATAATAATAATAATAATAATAACAACAACAACAACAACCACAACAACCACAACAACAACAATAATAATAATGATAATAATAATAATAATAATAATAATAATAATAATAATAATAATAATTTCTTATTCTTAGGCTCCTTCTGGGTATGCATTATCCATGCTAGCTGTCCACCGGACTTACAAAGAGAGGATAAACCATGAGTGAAAGCAAATATACATGTCCCAGGATAGTGTTGCAGGATCCAATCTCCATTGGTCACCGGGACCGATGGTTAGTCTTCTGAGCTTTGGGATTCTTTCTGGAGGCCATCCTCTTGGAACCTCTCTCTCACGGGAGTGTGTGCTTTGGACTGTTCTGTATGTAGTGTTTATATGGTGCCTGCATTGTGTGGCTTTTTTTAGTTGTTGTTTAGGGTGCTGATGGTTGGCTATTAAGGATAAATCTCCCAAGATTTCCAATTAGGTGTTAGGCTAAGTCCAAGTAACCATGTTCAGTTCAGAAGTCAGTTCTTTATTTGCTTACACCTAGCAGACTTTTGTATGAAGTGGTATAATCCTGATGACACTTTTCGCATATTTGTCTTATCTGTTATTGCAATATTTCCTTCTTGTACCTTTAATATGACTTTCTTTTTTCTTTTTCTTTTCACAGCTTGTATGCCAACCTCTTCCTTGGTTTATTTGCAAATTCAAAATTTCTTTGTTTGGCATAGTTCATCTTTATTTCCATCTCTCTCGCAGTTAATGAAAATAGTTTCCTCTCTAAAAGCTTCATTTGGTGGATAATAGTTGTCTCCTTAGGGATTTTTTAAAATTCTTCTTCCACTTTATTTATCTCATCCCAAATCATTTATCTTGCCTTTTCTTTTAAAATTCACCATTACTTTTCGCAAAAGCTTTGCTTGTATCCCAAACCATCCCTACTTCTGTGTCTTTATTAAGATTATTCTAAAAAAAAAAATCATTTAACTTGTTTTTACAATTCTCCACTACCATTTTTCTTTTGTAAAAAAAATCTCATTCAATCTTCAACTAAAAGATCCATTTTTCTGAAAAAGTCAATGGTAATGTCTCCATTTTATAAACATTAATAGCCAAAGCTTTAGATGTCCAAATTATATCTGTTCTTGAAAAATATCTGTGTCCTTCAGAAAAATAAATATATTCTTTTGAATCATATTTTTTGTATCTCTCTGCACCAACACGCTCCAAATTATCCATTAAATAAATAAATAAAAAAGGTAGTTTACCCTGTGCATTTTAATATTTTTCCTCAGACATTTTGTGTTTTTTGGGGAGGAAGCCACTCCATTTCAAACTCCCAGGAAACACCAATTTTCATATGAAAAAATCAATAATTTATCTATGCGCTTTATAAAATGCTATTTTATCTTCATTTAGGACATAAATTTCCTATATTAAAGCCTTACCCTCCTATAGATTAACTTCCACCCCAACATACAGCCATGATCATCGTTCAGGTTTTGGATGCTGAGAATTTATATACAAAAAAGACCTCCATTTTTTTTCATTCCTGCTGAAATAAATTCTTCTCTCAGATTTTTGTGACTCAAGTATTTTATATCTTTTTTTCTTTAATATGTGTTTTGCTTGTAAGCAAATCACATCCCATTTTAACTTTTTCAAATTATGATTTTAACCTCTCTCTGCTCCATTTATATACCACGTTAAACATTTATAATCCATAGTTAAGCCAAGATTTTAGAAACGTCAATAGCTAGAAGACTTTCTCTTGGGATTAGTCAGTCTTAATTAGCCCCAGTCAACAGTTCTGGTAATATGGCTGAGTAGGAGAGGTGAGTTTAGGCTGGACTGGACTGGACTGGATTTGATTAAGCTAAATCTAACCTCCTTAAGGTTGATTTAATTAATTAACCTTTAGTTGGAATTCCCACCGTCTACTAACCTGCTGAAAGTCATAAGTTCAGAGGACTAGTGTTTATTTTGTCGCTGTACTCCGAAGTTAATGTTCTTCCAATTTTCAAAGTTTATGGACATTGTTGGTCTCTTTTACAGGCTTGCCCAGTGACAACATAAAACAAATCGCTCTCAACTTTAGTTTTTCCTGGCCCTGCTAAGCAGATAACTGCATTCAGATGGGGCATAATAGCGAGAAAACATGATGGTTAATGAATGGATTGTGAAGGTCCATAAAGATGAGTTATGCCATCTTCTCCCTGAAACCTCTTTTGAGCTTTAAAACTCTCTCTGCCTCTTAAGAGAGAGAGAGAGAGGAGGAGGAGGGAAGGAGGTATATATAGATTTCATGGGGCAGACTATGATATGTGCCCACCATGACTGTCAAGCTGAAATTACTTCATATATCATCAGCCAACCCCGAGCAGATAATGCGAAGCAAGTTTTGGTGGATGATTATGGTTGGTGAACTGGAATCATGACGGAAAGAGAAGAGCCTCTGTGCTTTGTTCTCTTGAAACTGGGTTGACCTCAAGCAGGAGAGGCTAAGGATAGGGTGGCATTGACCAGCTCAAATGAGGTGTCCTCAAGGCAGAGAACCATCAGGAAAAGCCGATTACTTTTCTCTCTCAGTCGTTTTCAGAATAAGTGGGGTTTTTCCCCCCATCTTTTTTCTTTGGGCTGAAAGGATGCGCAGGCATGGACAGTAAAAATGAATTAATAAATGAAAATCTTTATCTTCCTATCAGGAGGAACACGAATTGCGCAGAAAAGAACTACTCCCTCTATTAGGAAATCTGTCATCAGATGAGTTATCCGTTGCAAATTGCTAGTAAAAAAGGCAGACCAAGAGAGAGAGAGAGAGAGAGAGAGAATGAGGAGAAATGACTATTGAGCCTCATTTATTTTAATGTCGGCTTGCTTTCCTCCTCTTCATCTGATATGATGTTCAGCTAGGGGGCTGATTTCCCTCTGTAGAGATGACTTTAAAAAAAATCTTTAAATTTGCAATACCTGTTTTATATTGCAGGAGGAAAAAAAAATAAAGTTTCCATCACACCTTTCAAAACACCCCAGTATGAACAGCCTAAGTGATCAGGTTTAGCCTCTGAACCCCGGAAAAGCCTGACCGGTGACTATGACAACATCAAGTGTTCATTCGTGCGAGATATATATATATATATATATAATATTGCATCTCTGAGGCAGTGTGCTTTAGACCGAAAGGGAAGCAAAGTAAGAAATTGGGAGGAGGAGGAGGGAGGGAAATAGGAGGAAAAGGAGAGGAGCAGAGGAGGAGGAGGAGGAGGAGGAGGAGGAGGAGGAAGAGGAGAAGGAGGAGCAGCAGGAAGAGGGGAGGAGGGGAGAAGGAGGGGGGCAGGAGGAGGAGGAGGGAAGTAGGAAGAAATGGAGAGGAGCAGGGAGGAGCAATAGGAGGAGGAGGAGGGGAAGAGGAGGAGCAGGAGGAGGGTGAGGAGCAGCAGAAGGAGAGCAGGAAGAAGAGGAGGGGAGGAGGGGAGGAGGAGGAGCAGCAGGAAGAGGGGAGGAGGGGAGAAGGAGGAAGAGGAGGGGCAGGAGGAGGGGAGGAGGGGAGGGGGAAGGGAGAGGAGCATGAGGAGGAGGGGAGAGGAAGGAGGAGGAGAAGGAGGAGGAGGAGGGCGAGGGGGAGTAAGGGAGGAGAGGAGGAAGAAGAGGAGGAAAGGTTTGGGGGTAGGACCAAATAAAAATAAGAAAATCAATGCGATCGTCCCTCAAAGTTGCCTATATGATTAAAATTCTGTCTGTAGAAGTAAAGGGCTAATAATTGGTTTTGCTAAAAAAAAAAACAATTAAAAAATAAAGTTCAGCTTTTCAGGATGGTGACATATTCAGGTTTTCTGCGCATGACGTTGAGTGCCCAGTGTGCTCTCAACAAGTACTCAGCCTGCTGGCTTTGGGGAGGTTGATATGATGGGATGGTTGTACAATAACATTGTAAAATATACCTAGATGCGCAGAAATGTGTGTATTAGAGCATTTCCCCCTGCTCTACAGGGCTTGTCTTTGGGAATTGGGGAATTTCCGCTAGTTAAACCTTGTCTTTAGCAGTGTTTGAGAACTGTATTCCAAAGTATCATCAGAAGACTTTCTGATTTTCTTGGCAGGACTTTGCTCAGCTTAATTTCATCTATCCTTATTTTGATAGGTGAGAACCTTTCAAAAATGTATTTAGATCAGTCTTTTATCATTTAATATGGATTTGGGTTTGGTAATTCAGGCACATGTTTCCATCCAGCCTAATTTCCCTCAATTTTATTGCTGCTGCTATCTTTTTGAAGGTCACAAGAAAGACAGGACAAATAGCTAAAGAAGAAATATCTAAAGTGGACAAGCAAAAAGATATTACTTCTAAATGTCTGCGGGAGAACTTAAGAGAACCAAAATTATCCGCATAATTCTTCTTCTCTTTATAGTTTCTCTCGAATTCAATGTGAATTATAAGGAAAAGAGCCTCAAGTCAAAGTGTTGGGGTTGAGGGACAGTTTCCTTCCCAGCCTATTGTTGAAGTCAAGAAGCTACAAAGCTGATGGACAGGTCTTCATCAACCATTGCTGTCAAAATGGAAACAGATGAAGAAATATAAATTGATAAATTTCTTTCTCTCTCTCTCTCTTTCTCTGATAAAGTGTTAGAAGCAGTATGAAACCTGGATCCAGAGATTTGATTTGAAGCCCTTGATATAATCTTGGAACTGAGAGCTGACGTCCCAAATCCAATCTGACCATCCATGTCAACGGTGCCATCTCAGAATCAGTTCAACCGTTAAAAATGGCCATTGCCTCTCTCCCCCCACTTTTTCCCCTAAACTAATTTTTTAAAAAATCAAATCCATTGACCTTCATTCAATGAATTGAGATGGAGATGTGGAGGAAATCAGTGGACAGAGCAAGGGAAAATTGCAAAGAGAAATACATTTTAAAAAAAATCTCATAGAAAGGGTGGAAAGAGGTAGCTTAGGTTAGAAATTGCAGGTCTCCTAGCAGCAAGAGAATCCAGGACAGATGGGCACAGGGCATTAAGAAGATAAGGAGACCACATGGTGCCAGAGTAGAGTATTATATGCCTGGGAAGCAAATAGGGCAGCATCTGAAATCTGGCTGTTGTCCACACTCTTGTTCTTTCCCTTCTAATAATTCTCCTCCTACCATTTTCTTTAAAAAAAATTGACTTGGGAAATGTCACTCCAATGGCTGCCAGCTCTTACAGCTTACAAAATTCCCAAGACTATGGAGTCTTTGGTGTTCTCTGAGCTTGCTGGTTTTCTTCAAGATGTTTCAGGACCCAGGTTGGTAGCATCGTCAGTGTTAGAAGGAGGTGGGGTTTGTTAAGAGGAGGAGGTGGAGGAGGAAGAGAAGGAGGAAGAAGAGGAGGAGGACTGTAGGGTTCTTGGTACGCTATGAGTTTGGGAGTTGTCTTGAAGTTGTCTCATGACCCAACTGGTGAACATCATCAGTGGTCGAAGGGAGTGGGGATTGTAGAGATGAGGAGGAGGAAGAGGAGGAGGACTACTCTAAGGTTCTTAGTACTCTCTGAGCTTAGTTGTTTTCTTGCAGACATTTCATGACCCAACTAGATAACATCACCAGTGCTAGAAGAGAGAGAGTTTGCAGAGAGGAGGAGGAGGGGGGGATGTAGGGTCCTTGGTACTCTCTGAGCTTGATGGTTTTCTTGCAGAACCAACTATGTAACATCATCAGTGCTAAAAGGGAGTGGGGTATACCATGGCTTTCATTATGTCGACCCTTGACCTATGAAATCAAGCAGTGACCATGTCCTCATGGCTTCTGAGCTGGCCTTTAATAACCAACAGTCACCACCTAGTAGCGTATCCTGGAAAAAGATCCAGGTGGGGTTGGGGGGAGGGAGGGAAATGAACTTGAATAACCCTCCGTGGTTGGAGAACACAATAGCCATAAAAATACCGCCTTTACAACACTCTGACTCTAAATCTAGTCAAGTAATAAACTCAGAGAAATCCTCCAGCTTTTATTCCCCTTGGTTCGGCACTCTTGATCAATCTCAGACGCCCACAACCTGGGACTGACAGTTTTGCATTAAGCCGGCTCTGAACCAGTGAATTGAATTAACTGGTCCCTCTTAAAAGATGGAAACTGCTGAAGTCCCCCCTTCATAGGGCTCTTAAAGCAGTGAGCAACCTTGTGGTAGCAAACGCAACCAACCCTGGAGAAGTTCCTTACCGCCAACAGGCACTTTGCAGCGAAGACAAGCAAGTCAAAATCTTACCCTTCTGTCGCTCCACGGACAAATTAAAACTAATTAAATGATCCCCAGCATTGATGAAAGGTCTGTATTTGTTCTTGCAAGTGCCAGCTCCCACAAAGGCACTTTTGTGTCATTAATGCAAAAACTGCGCTGCATTATGCTTTCCCGTGTAAAGATAAAGAGGGAGCGAGAGAGAGAGAAAGACAGAGGAAGAGAAGATCCAATTTGTTGTCAGCTTTGTAAGATACAATTGCAGCCATGATTATAATATCATCAACCACGTTTCAGCTGTCCCGGCTTATTCAGACAGGCAGACGGAAATATGAAGTGACAAGAGAGCCCGTTGTTGTTTGCACACAACTCCACCATAACTAGCAATTTGGTGGAAAATAGAAGGGGGAATAAATGGGAAACGGGGAGAGAAAGAGACATTTACTTCGAGAGGAAGCTGAACAATAGCCCAGTGGCTCTGCGCGGGGGGGGGGGGGGGGGAAACGGGACACCCAGCACATTTTAGGGCAGGCCAAAAGGGGTTAAAGCAAGCATTTCTCTATTTTTGCTGTTTTATACCCGATTGGGAGGGGGGGGTTATTTGTATTCACCGAATCTCTCCTGCTAATACAGCCGTAACGTTGCATTAATTCATCTAATGCATGCAAGGCCATACCTGGCTCGGCCCCCCACTCTTTTTTAATTACCGGGATCAAAAATAAAAATGGCTTCAGAAGGAAGGCAGCTGCATTTGTTTCCGTTGGATATCATAATTGCGACTGTAAATTGGAAAATGGAACATTTCCCGGTGCTGATGCAAGTAATGGCCTCAGCATTGTTATAGCGAGGGGGGAAGGGTGTGTGTGAAAAATTAAATGGGGGCAGTTTTTTTTTAATATAAAACTAACCCAATGCAAGTTAAAAGGATAATGGCTGGAGCAAAACAAGAACAAGGGACAATGCGGAGCAAAGAGACATTTTAAGGCCCGGACAAAATGTTTATTAATTGTTTTGTACCAATTGATGGCAAGATGGGAAGAGAGGACACTGATGCCCAGAAAAATATAAGTGGAGAATTAATGGGAGAATCTGCTGAGTTTTCACAACCACCCACCTCCCTTCTTCTTTCCATATCAGGAAAACAAATTTTGCAAAAAAAGAATACTGGCTGACTGCTTACTTGTGGAGTCCTTGATGATGTTATGGTACCCAGCTGGGTAATGAAACATCCGCAAGAAAATGACCAAGCTCAGAGAGCACCAAGGACCCCACAGATCTCCTATATATATCCTGTTCTTGATGATTAAGCTTCTCCAAACATCTAGACAGAACAAAATAAATACTAGAGTTATTTGGGGCGAGAGGGTGGGATTTACTTGAAGCGGAGTCAAAGGTTCCCCGCACATGGTCATGACACCTTATCTTTTCCAGTGTCTGCGAAATGAGTGTCTTAACTATAGAAAATGAAGCCTGGGCCTCTGGCAAGCAAGCATGCCCCCTTCTTATCCATTCATAATATTTTTGCAGTGTCAAAAGGTTGAGTGAAGGGGACTGAAAATTCTGGCAGGGAGGATGGGTAGCAAAGCTTGGAAATTACAAAACAGCCTCTCCCTCTCCCTCCCTCCCTCTCTCCCTCTCTCCCTCTCTCCCTCCCTCCCTCCCTTCCTTCCTTCCTTCCTTCCTTCCTTCCTTCCTTCCTTCCTTCCTTCCTTCCTTCCTTCCTCCTTTTTCCTCCCTTTCCCTCTCTGTCTGTCTGTCTGTCTGTCTGTCTGTCTGTCTGTCTGTCTGTCTGTCTGTCTCTCTCTCTCTCTCTCTCTCTCTCTCTCTCTCTCTCTCTGTGTGTGTGTGTGTGTTTGTTTCCCTTGGTTCAGTCCCCAGAACTGGAAAGTAGCCAAAGTAGCAACAGGGATTATCAGTGGGTTTAGAAAGATAATGCAAATTACAGAGCAATCAGTTTGAGAAGCGTGTTGACAGGATGGCACAGCAAGCAGGAATTAATTGAGGGGTGGGGAAAAAAAGAAAGAAAGGCAAATAGCCTGGACTTAACCAGGATGGGGAACTTCACAGATCCGGAGGTGAAAGACATTTGGGGTGGGCTTGGAAACAAAACGATAGAGACACCTTCGAGTGTGTCAGCCGAAAAGCATCTCCAAATATCCGTTGGCTAATCTCACAGTTTACTAGGCCCATCAGTCTGGTCTTCTTCTTCCATCTTCCTCGTTGACGTTGCCTCAAGGTTGCCAAGACTGATTTTCAAAGCACGATAGGTTTGGGAAAGGTGGATGAGGGTACCACACAGCACGAGAACGTGGCATCCTATCTCCCTTCCTTGCATCCCAGATGTAACGGTATGTGTGAATGAGCTTGGGAGACGGGAGGAAGAGCTGTAGCCTAGACCACAGTCTGATAAGAGACGTCTGAAGGAAGGTGGGGGGTGGAAATGGAGAAAGTGTCTCAAAAGGGACCCTCTCCAGTTTTGGAGAGAGTAAAAGTAAGGGAGGAAAGCTTTCACATTTGCAAAGCTGACATTAGCTCTTCAAGACAGGAAGCACCAAGGGCTAGCACTATTTTTATTGCAAGGTTCAAAAAAAAAAAAAATAAACGTTTCCCCTGCCAGTCATGTCTGACTCTAGGAGGTGGTGCTCATCTCTGTTTCCTAGCTGAGGGAACCAAAGTTGTTCAAAGGTGCTTCCGTGGTCATTTTGAACTGCTAGATTGGCAGGAGCTGAGGTGAGGACAGGAGCTCACCCATTCACGTGGCTCTTGGGTCTCCAACCTGGGCTGCTAGCTTTCCAGCCGACAAGCCCGGCATCTTAAGCACTGGACCTCTGTGCAATGCTGTGGCCTAGAAACATTAAATACAAATAAATAAAATAAATAATAAATACAATTCAGCACCCTCTTGGCACCTTTCCAGTCTGTAGAATCAGCTAGTAAGGCTCTCTTTGTAAGGCAATAATTACTCTGGCTCCAAAAAGCTTTGTTGCGACAATTTGTTGAGGTTTCAGTGTTTCATTGTATCCAATCCCCAGTGCGAGACCTTCTGATTCAAGTTAAAATGGATTTTTGAACAAAATTAACCCAATAGAATCAATGATTGAAATCAAATCATTTGGAATGCTGAAGTCAGTTCCATCGGATGGATCAGATAGATTCAATTTATCAAGCTGCCTTGTTGGATCAGGTCAGGCTTAGTAATGAGGTCTAGGAGGATGTGCAGCCCTGAAGCTAATTCTTCAATCTGTGCAGAGATGAATTGGGCCTCTCCTACTTATTAGATGCGAACTTTAAATAATTGTTATCTTATGTGGCATTTACATTTCAATCATGTTCTGCGTGGTTCACTTGTTGACGGTCTATGATGAGAGATATCATATGTCTTTAATGTTTTTAATAATTTCTTTTACATCTGCTTAGATTGTGTTATTCTCTAGTCCACATATGAAAGCTTTTAGACCCCAGGTGGTCTAAAAGAAGTGGCTGAAACAAACAAAAATAATAAATTAGTGAAGTGACACTAATGAGTGAGGGAACTGAACAATTATTCCATTTAAAAAGTGTAACGTTGTCCAGAATTTGGACATCTACTGACCAAGCTTGTGTGTATTGCCTGTTGTGATTCAGGGTCAGCCTGTGGGTTCGGCAGTTGGGTCGGACGACTCAGAGGAGGAGGAGGGGGGTGTTGAAGAGCTTGCTGAGGGGATTGGACAGCTTGATGAGAGCCCCCAGCAAGGCCCCTCTCATCTGGTCACGATGCAGACCCAGCTGTGTGAGCCTGACAGCGTGGATGAAGATGACCCACAGCTGGCCCTGTTCAAGGACGCCCGACGCAGGAGGCAGTCAGTCAGGAGTAAACAGAGGGAGGCAATGGGGCACCTCGGAAGGAGGCACAGAGAGGCCACGCCCTGAACTGTATTTAAGGGGAATGTGTGGGAGGGCTGGTTTGCTGAAGGCAACCACTTGGATTGTTCCTGCTTCTCAGCTCATGTTTTATGGTTGGTGTCTTGTCTTACTCTGTTTTATGTGAATAAATTTGGCAGGCGTATTCCAGCCTCTTGCCGTTTCTAAAGGGGTTGTCCCTGCCTTTTCTGCAGGGCCGGTAGCAGGCTGGTACAGAACATTGCCTGAGGTCATCTTGAAACAGCACCAACACCTCAATGACATCACTAGATGTACCAACTCAATTGCTGTAATTTGCAACTGAAGATCAACAGAACTTCAAAACGAAAAGTGCCCCCTTGAGTTTTGGTCTTCATCTCCCTCCTAAGAAATCTGGAAAACAAGGAAGGCTATTAAGTAGACATTAACCCTCCTCTTTCATCTGGCTTTTGTTCCAATCTGGCTTGGAAAGAGAATCAGCCTCCTTGAATGAAGAGGTCAAGGGGTCTTTCGAGATGGGCTGGGTCCTTGTCTTCCTTTCCAGACTAGCCAACATCTCAGATGCATCCTTGTGACAAGGTCCAGGCCTCCCGGCCCCAAGAGGTGATTCCACGTCAGATTGAAGAGTCTTTAGAAATGGAGGCTTCTGCAGTTATGAGTTGTGGATGGTTGATCTGGCAATGTTGGCATCTGTTTAGGTAGTGTTTGAATGGCTTCCACCCCCCCCCTTGCTTCCTTTCGTTCAGCTTGACTCCTTAATTACTGTAATTAGGAACACTGTCAAAATCTGGGTGGTGGCAAGATGAGTTTGCGAGTGGCAGATGGATGCATCCCGCTCACCCAACACATTAGGAGGTCACTGTCTGTCACCAAGGGGTGGGATGTGCCTGAAGTGGCTCTCTGGTTCAATTTGGTTTGAATATAGAAACTGGGAATCCTCAGCAAGCAAAACAGGCCTGTCTGGGAAGTTTAAATTGGAAATCAGACCTGGTTTTTATTCCTGTTAAGTCGGAAATTGAGCTTTGCGGTCTAGACTTGCTCCCACCTCTTTTAGGAATTTCATAATTCAGATTTTGGCACCCTTAATCCCACAGAGGTTTAGATTTCCAAGGATTTCTAAGAAGCCTAGACAGCTGATATGCCAAAAGGGAGCACGTATGAATGAATAAATAATAACTTGTTTCATTTCCTTCCCTTCTTCCTTTTGTCTGAAGAGTTGAAATCTTTAGCTGAACTGACCCCACAATTTCCCTCATGAGCTTTCTGGGGCACCTTTCTCCTCCATCTTAGAGAAGGGAGAATGGAATGAGGTTGAGAAGCAGTTGAGACCTTTTGGCTCACATATTTAGTGAACCCAATCAATTTTCGTTTATTCGATACACAAAGATCCAACAAATAATGCCTTAGTGCAAACAAAATCAATAGCTTGCTTGAAGCTTTGCACGTGGTCCAATTTTCAGCTGGCTACCCTGTTGGTCCTCCTCATTTTTTTTAGTGCTGCTCAGTTCTTTGTTACTGTGTCTTTTTTTCCTTTCTTTTTCTCATGTGGAAAAGCAAAATCCCCAAATCTGTATTTTGAAAAAGGGACAGAGATCCTAATATGTTTTACATCAAGATATAAAGCTGGAAGCAAAACCTCCTATAAATGGTGAGAACCAACCCCCAACAGAAGGCAAACCTCTCCTATTTCTTCTTCTCTTTTCTCCTGGTCTCCAATCTCACCATCCCCCACCATCATCATCAGAGATGGTTTGAGGAAACCACCTAATCCCATAAGGGATTTGTATTGTGCTCTGTTTGGGGTGGACCTGTGAGGACCAGTACACTTTCAGTGCAATGGTGCAGAGTTTTGCTTCCCTAAATACCTTAAGTCTGAGGATGGCTGAAAGGAATTTTGAACAGAATGACAGAAAGGGGAAATAATTGCATTCAAGGATGAATCATGTTGAGTGCCTTTAAGTGCTTTAATTGTTATCCTCCTGATCTCTCACTTCTCTATCATAGGCTCATCTCCACTGAGAAGTGGAACTCAGGGCTTGAGGTGATGGCATTCTTTAGAAATGTTCCTGGTGTTTTGAGTGAAGTTGTTGAGATAGACACTGGGGGTTAGAGAGAGACATTATGTCAACAGAGCTGAGCTGTGGCTGCCTCTGTGATCGGGAAGAGTATCCAATGACTCAGAAGGATGGAGGGAAAAGACTTGAGATTTAAATCCTGGACTACACACACACACACACACAGAGAGAGAGAGAGAGAGAGAGAGAGAGAGAGAGAGAGAAAGAGAGAGAGAGAGAGAGAGAGAGAGAGAGAGAGAGAGAGAGAGAGAGAGAGAGAGAGAGAGAGACTTTGATGGCAATGAACAGCAACATGTTTTTCATCTGTACTTGGCTTCATTCAAGTATGTATCTGATTTATGCCACTGTATATAAACAGAGAGCAAACCTCACTCTCTTCCAGCTTTGATGAGATTACCTAGTTGGGTAATGAAACAAACAACCAAGCTCAGAGAGCACCAGGGACCCCACAGTCCTCCTCCTCTTCCTCCTCCTTGCAACCCCACACTCTTCTAGCATTGATAAGGTCATCCAGTTGGGTAATGAAACAAACAACCAAGCTCAGAGAGCACCAGGATTCTTTAGTTGTCTATAGAGTAAGCTACAGTAAGTGCCCCCCCCATGGCATTCAGAATCTGGAAAAAACTCAGCCTACCTTATTGCCTCCATCTGCTTCTCATTTTCTCCCCCTCATCAACCCAAACCTTTCTATAGGGGAATGTCCTATTTCCTATCCATAGGAGATGCCACGGGCCTCCTGCTGATGCTGTTCTTCAAACCTTGATCCATCAGGAAATGCTCTGCATAAGCTAACTTTGGCCACAGCTCAGAGCCATGCCAGGAGATGTTTGATCATTGCCGGGGCCACTGGTGAGAAGAAATTAGTGCTGGGCCACAGTGATTCATGGGTCTTAGTGGGGCATGTAATTAAATGGGACCTGTCTCTTTTCCCAGCACTATTGATGGAGGATGCTGCAGCTTTCACAGCTCAACCTTATCCTTCCTTGATGTTTTCCATGTGGCATGTCAGCACCAGACAAGGCCTGTCAAACATCACCTTGAAGCTAAGACATGTACTACGTGCTCATCAATCCAAGTATCTAGCATGTCAGAAAACTCTCTCTAATCTGTCTCTCTGTGGTTGTCATTCATGTTTATGCATTAACTCTTTGCAGGATGCTGCAGAGGTAGGCTAGGAAGAATCTGCGCGCTGAATTTGCTCCTCATCCCTGGAAATCATTTGATTATATGATTATATACCTAGGTCTGATTTATGTTTTGCTTGATGCCTTGCTGTGTGTGAATGGCTCATGGGAGAAATAACAGCCTGGGATGAGGGATATAATGTCATGCCTCTCACTCAATGCCACGCATTAAGCGAAGCCACTTTAAAGTCCCCTTTTTACTGTATGAACATGGGGAAGCTATCAAAGCTATCAAGTGAATTGAACCTTGTCAATTCTTGCTTGTCATTTTTAGGTCACTTGTCTTTTGGGGAGCTGGCTCACTCAGTGAAGTATCATAGCTGAGGATAATCAAGGTAACATTATCTGATCAATACGTCCTAAATTATGCCTTGTTCGTAAAGATACATGGGTGCAAATGTGTGAATGCGCTCTTGTTGATTAATAAAGACCTCACTCATGCGTGACATACACTCCAGTCCCCACTGTTCCCAAACTGAATTTGCCCTGGGCTCAGGAATAAGGGCAAATTCCAATGGGTGCTACCAAATTTGGATTTGATGCTTCCCCTGAAGCGAGACACACTTGTCTGTTGGAGGTTCATAGTGGCCTCCCCAGGGCTGAACATTTTAGAACTCTGAGGAACACTAGGCTCTGGGAACAATAGTTTATCTTGATCCTAACCATGATCTTGGAGATAAATCCTGAGTAGTTTAGACGTTTTAAAGTATAGAGGAAGTTCTTTATGATGTTCTGAAGAGGTTTTGACTCCTCAGTACTTTCTGGATGTATTGAGCTCATATCTCCAGGCTATCCTTCCCACCATGTTACTATTCTGGCCAAGATTTCTGAGGATTATCTAAACACTTCAGGGAGGGATCAATTTGAAGATGGTGACTAGAGCTGAGGATTGTTCAATGTGGACCTAATTCAACCATTCAGAATATGAAAGATTCCTGGTCACAGGTAGAAGAGCCAGTCATAGCATGTGGCATTGCAACTTATTACTGAACAAAGAGCTGCAATCATACCGGTAGAATCATAGAATCCTAGGGCTGGAATCCTAGGGCTGGAGGGAGTCACTGAAGCAGTAGGCGTGAGCTTAAATGGACTCCAGAAGATGGTACAGGACAGGAAGGCCTGGAGGAATGTTGTCCATAGGGTCGTGATGGGTCAGACACGACTTCGCACCTAACAACAACAACAGGGCTGGAAAGGAGAACTTGGAGGTCTTCTAGTCCAACCCCCTGCCCAGGCAGGAGTCTTATACCATCCTGGACAAACAATTGTCCAATCTTTTCTTGAAAGCCTCCAGTGATGGAGCACCCACAAATCCAGGAGGAAAATCTTCCATTGATTAATTGTTCTCACTGTCAAGAATTTCCTCCTTATTTCAGGTAGGATCTCTCTTTCCACCCATTGCTTCTTGTCCTGCCCTTGTGCGCTCTGGAGAGTAAATCAGCCCTTCTTCCTTTAACAGCCCTTTAAATTTTAGAAGATTTTATCATGTCTCCCCCTAAACCTTCTCTCAGATAAAAAAGAGAGAGAGAGAGAGAGACCAAAGTGAACAGAGACCAAACAACACATCAGGAATGACTTACTTCAACTGGGTTTAATTTTGGACCATATATTTAAAGTGCTAATATGTTATCATAAACCCCTCCCCCCCCAAATAACATTCCATGCCCTGGCCAACATAGACCTCAGTACCAATAATAAATGTGTTAACCAGGCTTAGGCATTGCTCCCTTGGCTTTGGAGAAAGCAGGTGGATCTATCAAGGTGGGAACGGGGGAACCATCAGCACCATTTGTAGTGATATCCAGCATTTTCTCTCGCAGCTCTTTCAGGCAAGAAGTGATATCACGTTTGGAGGCAACCATGCTCTAAATGTGACGTCGACAAGAGTGGTAGTAGCTATGGGTTGTGAGGGAGGGCTGCCATCTTGCTTCGGGATGCTTCATCATCAGGGCTCTTCATAGGCTTGTTTTGTTCAGCTTCTAGGAAATGGCTTGAGGTAGTGTGAACACAGCTTAGTATTTGTGGGTCAATGCTGAAATGGTAACATTAAACTTTAAGATGGCATAGGGGGAGGGGTTTGGGAGAGGGAAACCCATGTTGAGGTGACATCCAAAGTGCATGGAAATCCGCTGGGATCCAGAGTGCATCAAACAATATTAGCCTTCTCCAACAAAAGGTACAAAAATAAATATCAACTCAGCTTCCACTATAGGGTGTCCCCCAGTGGATTTTCTCCATAGTGTTAGTTGCTCAATCACTAGATTCCTGAATCATGGCTCATAATGGCAGGTTAAAGGACTATTTTTTACCTCAGGGTCTCTATGGGTTATTGGCAGAAGGCTACAGACCAGTATTTCTCAACTTTGACAACTTGAAGAGATATGGACTTGAACCCCCAGAATTCCCCAGCCAGCAAAACTTTGCCAGCTGGAGAATTCTGAGGAGTTGAAGTCCACATCTCTTCAAGTTGCAAAGGTTGATAAACAGTGATCAATAGACAGCTCACATTATCAACAGCAAGGATAGTTTATCTTTAGCATAGAATATCTGCTTACATAGCCCTACCAATTCCTTGCTTCTTCTGAATTGCCTCAGATTAATCATAGTTTGTGTGACCCATTGTTTTTCAGGAGTTCTTCCATCTCCCCTCCTATTTTAGCTACAATCCTGTTTTGTTTTTTTTCTTCTTCCTTTTAATCTTGTCCGTTTCTCAGAGACTGCCTGGACAGGTCCCTGAAGTTTCCTTGGCAAGTGGTTGGCCATTGTCTCCTTCCTAGGGCTGAGAGAAAGCGACTGGCTCAAAGTCACCCGGCTGGTTTCATGCTTAAAGCCAGACTAGAACTCATGATCTCCCAGTTCTTAGTCTGATGCTTTCACCCTCTTGCCGAACAGACTCTAAATTCTATTATACACAGGCAAAATGGGAAGGGAAGACAGGAACTCCCATGCCTATAATCATTTGAAATTATACGTAATCATAATCCACTCACAAATCAACTCTCTAAATGTGCAAAATACAATGGACATTCTTTAAAGAAGCAATCAAAACAATTATTTTCAAAGGCCTGATCTAGGTTGGCTTTCATCCTTTGTTAAGAGCAAGGGGTATCTGAAAGTACTGTTCAATGCAGAATATGCATAGCAAAATTTAGAGTTGATCAACTTTTTTTTAGCCTCAAGATCAAAATCACTTCCTTCCTTCCTTCCTTCTTTCCTTCCTTCCTTCCTTCCTTCCTTCCTTCCTTCCTTCCTTCCTTCCTTCCTTCCTTCCTTCCTTTCTTGTTGTCTGAAGGCATCCACCCTCCTCTCCCATGTTCCCATTGCATGATCTCTGGCTTGAATGACTTGTAAGCAGAAACAACAGTAATCAGGGACACCAGAGGGCTTAGATAAGGGAAATGGAGCATGTTTTTGAGCGTGGATATTCACTGGGGCTTTCTTTGAAAACATCTTTGTATCAAGCCCCATCAAATGGAACAAGCGACAAGGAAAATGGAAGAAGGCTCAGATTTCCACAGATGAATGGGATGGTTGAAACCTCCAGGCCCCTGTGCTCAAAGGAACATCTTCATGGATTGGCCAATGTTGCATTCAGAAGGAATGACAAGGTTCGGAGTCTCCAATGGGGAGGCGAGCAAATACTGGGCTAACTTGACGTTTCACTATAGTGCAAATTGCATTACTGGGAAGCAAATAATGAACTCATGGGGAAAAAACAAACAAACTGGCATTTTCCGCTAGGGAAGCGTGGTGGCACAGATACAAAGATGCACAAGGTCAATTATTAGATAGGACAGGAATTAAAAAGGGGATAAAATGAAGGATGGCTTCATAAAAAAGATTACAAAAAGGGACTAGCAAACAAGGCAGTGACATGCTGGGTGGTCCAAATCCTGTGCTTGCAAGTATTCCCATTGGGTTCCATGGGGTTCGTGCCCTAGCAGATAGGTTCAGACCATAGACTTAATCTAACAGTGAAAAATACCAATGCACCAATACTTTTCAACAACAACAAAAATGGGGAGAGGGGGCAAAAAAGAGAGAGGAGGGTGTCTGTCACGATGTTCACTCACACTCGGAGACACATACACACGCTGATCAAATTCTTACTGACTGCAAAGGGTTAAGGAAGGGACCCAGGTTTTGGTGGACCATGAATGTTGAAGACATGTAAAGTTTCCCCTTCTTCTGCTTAGTTGTGCCTGTGGTTCGTTGTGTCTGTAGTTTGTTGGGGGCACCTGGGAGGAGCGCTGGAACCTGGCGGTAGATGGCAGGGATGTAGGGGAAGCACTGGACAAGTAGACATCTTCTTGGAAGTAAGACAGGGACTACAGGCTGAAGATACTTTTTGGCAGGTGCTGGTCATGGTGGGAAGGAGGGGTTAGATCCTCACCTGCGTCTGGTATCTCTAAGTGACACTTGTTGAAGTTCTGTAGGGAAGAAGGAGCAGAGATTTGAATTGAGTTAGAGGATTGTTGCAAGCTCGTTTCAGACAGGGAAAGAGGCCACGGTATGAGAGTAGCCTTCCTATCATGTGAAAGCCACGGGATGGAGGTGTCTTCTCCCCAAACTGTCCAATCTTGGCAACTTTAAGACCTGTGGACTTCGACTCCCAGAATTCCCCAGCCAGTTGAAGTCCACAGGTCTTAAAGTTGCAAGGATTGCTCACCTCTGCTATACACTGTAAAACATGACAGATATGCACAAGTAGACTTACAACCATTCTTTTAGCAACCCTTTGAAGTTACAACGGCCCTGAACATAGTGGCTTTTGAGCACTGCTCACACTTGTGAACGTTGCGGCTTCGCCACGGTCACAGGAACCAACCCCGCATGTACTGTATTTATGACAGTGCAGTATATTGTTTTCCCTTCTCTGAATTAAGGCATCAAATAGATGTGTTCCGCCTGTGGAAGGCAACTGTCTTTTTGTGTGGTTTTTAAAAAAAGGAAAGAAATCTCCTAAAATACAGGTAGTCCAAAACTTACAGCAGCTTATTTAGTGACCTACCCTTAGGAGTAAGGAAGAAGTTACTCACCTCCAACTGAAATGCTTAAGTGCTTGAATATTCATGGTGCTGCAGTGTAAGACCTAAAGACAATTTGCTACGCAGGTCATTGATCCTAGACAACTTAAGGCTCCTCGGTGGCACCAGAGTGGCAGTGAACTTTTGCTCTCCAAAATGAGGGCACACTTCATGTTTTCAATCTAGATAATTTTACAACCTCTCCTTTATTAACAAGTCTCTCTTTTTTTCCACCTTTGCAAATGACTCTTCAGATCTGTCAAGTAATTTGAAGGCGGGAGCTGACTTGGCAAGGGATAATTTAGCAGACAATTCCAGAAGTCACCTGGATACTATTCAGAACTCAGAAGGAATGTATTAGACCAAGGGTCTCCAACCTCTAGTCTGTGAACTGGTACCAGGCTGTGGCATGCCAGCATTGAATTATAATTATGAATTATAATGCAGCAAGGAGGAATGGATCCACACACCACACAAAACCACGAAGGAACCCAATCACAAGTTAATATTAACCAATTTTAGCATATTGTGCCAAGGTGGCTGCTTAACCTGAACCGGTTAACCTTGTTGGCTGAACATCACACCTATCACTGTATTCTGAATGCTGTAGAAGTTTCCCTCAAAGGCTTTGCCTGCTATTAAAATCTTCAATTCTCTTTTCCTTGGTGGGGAAACCTGGAGGAACAGCGAAAAGAATAGAAAACCCACGGAGAACTGCCTACATGCATTGCCCAGTTCCAAACTAAATGTTTTATGATGATTTTTTTGAGGAGGGTGATTTAAAAAAATGCAACACAAAATCCACCCTCTGAGAAATAAAATGTCATTCTTGATTTATCAATGGTCATGCTAAGACAAGCGAATGCAGGAACTTGTTGGGGCATTTGAGAGAGAGAGAGAGAGAGAGAGAGAGAGAGAGAGAGAGAGAGAGAGAGAGAGAGAGAGAGAGAGAGAGAGAGAGAGAGAAGAGAGAAGAGAAGAGAAGAGAAGAGAAGAGAGAGAGGAGAGAGAGAGAGGAGAGGAGAGGAGAGGAGAGGAGAGGGAGAGGAGAGGAGAGGAGAGGAGAGGAGAGGAGAGAGGAGAGGAGAGGAGAGGAGAAGAGAAGAGAAGAGAAAGAGAAGAGAAGAGAAGAGAAGAGAAGAGAAGAGAAGAGAAGAGAGAGAAGAAGAATAAAGGAGGTTAGGGGGTGAGGTTGTGGGGGGGTGCAAACTGGATCTCTCAATTGCTTATCAGGAGACAATTTTGGCAGAAAGGTTACAAATGAAAAGTGGAGAGGTTCTCTGTATAACGAGTGTGAATTGCTATTCCTTTCCCTGCACCAGCAGTAAATACATGAAAAAAACTAAATACATTTCCTCAGTTTACAACTATAACTCACCTGGAATTACAGTCATAAGTTATTGCAGTCATAAGTCGGACCACCACATGACCAGATTCAAAGTTATCACCTTTTTTTAACATAGCAACAGCACTTAGATTTATAAACCACTTATGTACTTACAGCCCTCTCTAAGCGGTTTCAGAGTCAGCCTATGGCCCCAACAGTCTGGGTCCTCATTTTACCCACCTTGGAAGAGGGAAGGCTGACTCAGCCTTGAGCCCTGTCAAGATCAAATTGCAGACTGTAGGCAGAGTTTGCCTGCAGTACGGCATTCCTACCACAGCACCACCATGGCTCTAACATGGTTGTTAAGCGAATACTGTGGTCATTAAGTCAATCCATTTTTTCCTGGTGAGCAGAAATTAACCACAAATTAAACAATAGAAACTGGCAAAACCCATCACAAATTGTAGTCATGAGAAATGGTGGTTAGTAAGTTGTTTGATGTGCAGAGGGTTAATTTCTCATGCTGAGCTTGCTATCTGTAGATGTCTTCTACTCAGGCTTAGGTGTGACGAAGCTTGAGACCCGGCTACTGTGATCCATATGGACCAGGATTTGCTATTCAATGTCCTTAGAAGAATGAAGCCGATAGGCACGCTGGACATCAATCATGGGCAATCCAGATGAATTAGAAACCAGGACGATCCTTTCCTTTAGTCTGCTCCTAAAACTTGCATTTGAAATTTGCAAGCTTGGGGACTTAAATTCAATCTATGAATGCTGTGAAACCTTCTTCTCACAGGTAGCAAAACAGTTGTAGAGTCTTAGCTGTACATCTTAAATTTGCAAGGAGGGGCGGGGTTTGATTTAATTGTGTTTGAATGCATCCTAACATTAACCAAGAAATGTTATTTTATAAAGAGAAAAAAACCTTGCCTGAGTCAGGAATGCCCAGCATTGCTATATTTTTGTATTGATTTCACCCCAAAGGCAATGGTGTCTACAAATAACCTGGCTCTATTTTATCTCTTCACAATCTGCTGCATCGCTTATTTGGGCTGACATAAGACAGGAGAACTGTACATCTAATGCAAAGTCCTTTCCATTCAGCATCCGTGTTTAAAAACTTTAAATCAGATTTGAGAGTTCTGAAGAATTCTACAGAAAGAACAGAGGGAAAAAGTGGTCTTGCCTGCCATTTGCAACCAGCCCAAACCCATCAGTTTCATATTTGCTCATAAATATCTCCTGCACAGAAACTATGCTGGCTTCCAGGTCACTATTTCAGAGATCCCCGCAAATAGGTGATGTCCAGAAGAGCTGAGCACCGACCATCTTATTATCTGTAGAACCACCAATTGAAGGGGAAGGCTTTGTCTAGAGGAAGTCAAGAG
>NC_139519.1:23628031-23795786 GCF_947247035.1 Vipera ursinii | reverse complement strand
CCACCAACTCCTCCGAAAGCCTCTCTCTCTTCCTCTGGGCCTGCTGACAGCCTCATCCAGTTCCTTTGCCCCATAAGCTCCAGGTCCTCTCCTCCTCTGCCTCCTCTGGAAACAGCCCTGATTTGCAATACAATCCATCACTGGGCCAGCAGTCAGATCTTGCTGCTGGCAGAACAAATTCAAACAGCGCCAACGACTTTTAACGGTCTCACCAACAGTTCCAAAACAACTCGCCAGGCCAGCAAAGATTGTCGGTCGTATGTCGTATGTTACCTTAGTTCCACCATGTTGCTCAAACACGTTAAAATCTTCTGATCATGTGGCCTATAGCCCTTACTATCCCTCCCAAAACTATTCGCCTTCAAGAGCCAATGCAGCCACAGCCATTCCAGGCGCCGCAATCTTAGAATGCTAGATAGAATTGATAGAACAGGGGTGGGCAATTATGGCCCCTTTATGATCTGTAGACTTCAACTCCCAGAATTCCTGAGCTACCCATGCTGGCTCAGGAATTCTGGGAGTTGAAGTCCACAGGTAGTAAAGGGGCCATAGTTGTCTACCGGTAACTTAGAAGGAAAAAAAAACCTCTCAGAAAGAGAGTTAATGACCAGATGACTGCAAGGAATCTAAATCCTTCCATTCTCCACCATTCAGTCAGAACTGAAGAAGCTTCTTGGATGAGAAGCAAAATGTCTTCTAGCAAAAGAAGAAAGCCCAGTTGCCTGTTGGAAAGAAAGTACCTTTGGGACAGAAAAACTCTTTACTCACTTGGTAAAGACACAGGAATCCTGCTAAATGGCAAGAAAGAGACAGAACACTGGACAAATTGGTCTACTAAGAAATTTCAACATCAACAAAAATGCCAAGCATTAAAGCTAATTAAGGCTTAATAATACTTAATACTATTAATATGGTGAAACTAGCCTCTCCTTACTGAGAAGTGTCTAACAATTGCAGTTGTAGTGTTGGAGTTGAGGTGTGGTTCTTGGAATTTAGAACTACTCAGGTTACCACCATTCGTTCAGGAAGGGACGGCAATCGCAATGGCATTGGAAAAAGTGAGTTACAATCAGTCCTCAAACTTACAACTGTTGCAGCATCCCCGTGGTCATGTGATCAAATTCGGGTGCTTGACAAACTCATAGGCATTTATGACAGTTGCAGCATTCCAAGATTATGGGGATCACTGTTTGTGATCTTCCCAGCCAATGTCCCACAAATACAATCAATGGGGGAACCTGGATTTGCTTAACAACTGAATGATTCATTTAACAAATGCAGTGGTTCGCTTAACAACCATGGCATAAGAGGTCATAAAATCAGGCACAACCCACTTAAGAGCTGCTTCCCTTAGCAATGGAAATTCCGGTCTGAACTGTGCTCATACCTCAAAGGCTGCCTGTATATTGAGGAGTGGTGTATGATTGGTTACCAGGGCAGGTCACCTGATTTCTAGCCCAAGAGAATTCTGGGTTATGGAGTTCTCTGTCTGGATCGATTTGCACGTAGATGAACAGAAGACCACCACTGAATCTCACCCTTAAGTCATTCTACAACAAAAGCTCATTTTAACTAAAGTCACACTAAAGAAGTGGTCAGCAAAGCACAGGTAATCCTCGACTTACAACAGTCCACTTAGTACCATTCAAAGTTACAATGGCACTGGAAAATGTGGCTTATGACCGTTTTTTTCACACCTATAACCGTTGCAGCATCCCCATGGTCACGTCATTAAAATTCAGAACGCTTGGCCAATGGTTCCTATTTATTCACAGCTCAATTGTGATCATAAACTGAGGACCTGTACCTTCTTCAGCCATTCTCATCTTCTCTGGGCATCTACCAAGCTCTCGGTGACTAAAGTCTCTACAATTCACAAGGCTGGAAACCCTCCAGGCAAAGACAGGGGGAGAAATATGTCAAGTTTCTGCAAAATTGTGTCTCTGCTTAGAAATCTTGCCGCAACCAGATTAAATTTTCAAAGTGTCGTCTGACAGGCTTTATTTCAGAGAAGCTGGGAGATTTCTGAAATGTGGATTTTGTAGGATTAGCATCCTTTCACGGATAATAAAAATCATCCCGCTCGGTTGATGAAGATGATGATAAACAACTGCAATCGTTTTTTTTAAAAATAAGACCTCCCAAGGTAGATTAAGGAGGCCCTATCAACTTTGCGAAGGGCAAATTCCCAACAGAGGAAAAAGAAATGCAGCGTAAGGGAGAAAGGACGAGAAGATGGAGGGATAAGGAGGGATGAGGCCCACTCCCCATTTGTAGATGTGGTTCGTCGCACTTAGGGAGATGGGAACCATGCTAGTTGACATGAAAGAAAGAAAGGCTTGGGCGTGGAGAACCCCAAGAGGCTCCTCCTGGATAGCAAGACGGGTGAGCTAACCTCCATTGTCGGTCTTCACAAAGTCCCCACTGCCATTTGCTGGCTGGGGAATTCTGGAAGTTAGAATCCACCCATCTGAAAGCTGCCAAGGTTTTACTTTACTGTCCCAAGAAACTCTCCTGTCCTCTTTGTTTATCACCTTCTCCACCGTATAAAGGAATGCAAGTTGCTACCTGCATAAAGCAGAAAGTAAACCTGGAGTCTGCCCTTGCTTGCTTTGTGCAGACAATTCAAAGGACAAGGAACTATCACATTACTAGGACCATCCACATCGCTGGCAGGAAAAAGAAGGGAAGGATGGAGGAGACATCTCAGAGACAAGAAGAACATTGGCCCAAGTTGCACTGTGGGGAAGGGAATAGAAGTTTTACATACCTTGAGGACAGCACCTGAAGGGAGAAAAGCTGAAAATGTCGTGCGCTAGCATACATTAGCCTGGATGGTTGCGTACTCAACCAAATCTCCACCCACAGGAACGGAGGTTCTGTGACTAGGGGATGACGTTGTCAAAACGGAAGTGTCCAGCTCTGCGTATTGGACACTGGAATCCTTGTCGTTGCCTGCAGTCTGAAGATGAAAGAGCACGATGGACAGACAGGAAGGAGGGCAGAAGGGAAGAATGTGTGGAGAAGGAGTGAAGGTGTGAAGAGACACGGAGGTGGAAAGATGTAGCCACATGAGACACCAGGGGATCATGCCAGAGAGAAGGAGGAAAGGAAGACAGGAGAAGAAGACAGTCAAATGGGGGACTCAAGGTAGAAAAGGCAAGAAAGAGATCGGAACAAGTTTAAAAGAAACATTGCTCTGAAGATCTGAACCTCTGAAAAGCATGATTAATGAGTCAGTATCCTTCTCATGGGCAAATGGATGTTTAGGATGTTGTTTTGGATTGCTTTTCTGTCTGCCGGGAAGCATTCATACGACGTTCAGCAGCCAAATGCTTTCTCAACTGGGATGCTTATTTCCAAGTCATCCAAGAGGGAACCACAAAAGCTTGATCGATCCATACCTATGACAAAATCAAGGAGGGAATCGTAGCAAGACAGCATAAAAGAAGGAACTTGGGAGATTTCAGCCCAACAGGCTATCCAGAAAACACCCAGTTAGGAAAGAGTAGGGTAAAGGTTTCCTGACCAATCATGTCTGACTCTAGGGCACAGTGCTAATCTCCGCTTCTTGGCCGAGGGAGCCAGTGTTGTCCAAAGACTCTTCTGGGGTCATGTGGCCACTATGGCTATATGCCAAAGATGCACCAAAGTGGTACCCGAATGGTACCTATTTATCTACTCACATTTGCATGCTTTCGAACTGCTAGGTGGGCAGGAGCTGGGGCAAGAAACGGGAGCTCACCCCATCACGCAGCACTCAGGTCTCGAACCTGGGTTGCCAGCTTTCCAGCTGACCAGCTCAGTGTCTTTAACCACACAGCCATCACGCCCCCCCACCCCAAATAGGGAAGAGCATAACACTGCAAACACAGCATCATCTGAGATCAGGATGGATGAAGAAAGAGGCTTTCATACAGTAGCTGTCTACCAGATGTTTCATATGGACCAGGAAAAGAACTTTAGTCTGCATGTCCAGTGGTGGGATTCAAATAGGTGAACAACCGGTTCTCTGTGTGGATGCCACTTCCAGAAGTCCATCCTGGGCCTGGGCAACAAAAAAAATTAGCTACCGGTTCTGCCGAAGTGGTGCAAACCGGCTGAATCCCACCACTGTGCATCTCCCCACACAAAACTTTCTTTTCTCCAACAAAAAATAGGTCTAGGTGACATCAGCGTAGCCCCACTCTCTCTCTCTCTAAAAAAAAGTACCTTCTAATTATGATTAAACCTTCTGCCTGCTTCCCTTTTAACCCCTGGATCCTTCCAGATCTTTTGGCCGGCCGAGATTATTTTGAAGGAGCTCCAGTACAGAACCTTCCCTCACTTTCAAATGGTTTGCAGCAACTGCCCAGCTGCGGGGAAGCCATTCAAAGAGATTTTGTGGCTTCGGAACAAGCACTTTGAAGCCCGTTGCTAGGTGGACTGATTTGGCCAGTAATTGCCTGCCTCCAAGTCCCACATCCGAGGCCTGATTCCCTGTTACATGCCAAGGCTGAGTGCTTTTCTTCCATGGCTTGATGAGCAGGGAAATGGCATGAGATTCAGCTGAAACTGTGTCACCATATATATATTTTTGTCCTGATGCTTGACTGGCAGAAAAGTAATGAGAATTTCTCTCCCCCAGCTCCTGTTCTAGCACTGCTTCCAAATGATATGGGGTGATACGGCCCAGTTTGACCATAGATCAAAGGCAGGGTAGAAATTCATCAGGTAAAGGTCCAAGTAACACAGTGGCTCAGTGGGTTAGGATGCTGAGCTTGTTGATCAGAAGGTCAGCAGTTTGGCGGGTCAAATCCCGAGTGCCGTGTAGCAGAGTGAGCGCCTGTTACTCGTCCCAGCTTCTGCCAACCTAGCAGTTCGAAAGCACGTAAAAATGCAAGTAGAAAAATAGGGACCACTATGGTGGGAAGGTAACAGCATTCCGTGCACCTTTGGCATCTAGTCATGCCGGCCACATGACCACGGAGACGTCCTCGGACAAGCGCTGGCTCTTCGGCTTTGAAACGGAGATGAGCACCGGCCCCTAGAGTTGGAAACGACTAGCACACATGTGCGGGGGAACCTTTACCTTTACCTTTTTAACTGAGAAGAGCAGAGTGGTCAAAACTGCCTGGAACAACATGTAAAGGAATCTGAGGTTGAAGCCACAGAATTGTAGAATCGTAGGGCGGAAGGGGCCTTGGAGGTCTTTTAGTCCAACCCTTTGCCCAAGGCAGAAGACCTTATACCATGCCGAATAAATGGTTGTCCAAACTTTTCTTGAAAACCTCCAGGGATGGAGTACCCACAACTCTGGGAGAACAAATTAACCAATAACTTGCCTTTGGAAGTTGTGGGTGCTCCATCACTGAAGGCTTTCAAAGGGAGACTGGGCAAGTATTTGTCCAAAATTATATAAGGTCTCCTGCTCCAACTCTATTATTCTGTGTTCTAAATCAACCCCCTCTTCCTTGTGACAGCCCTTCATCTATTGGAAGAGGCTATCGTGTCACCCTTAAGCCTTCTCTTTGTTAGGCTAAGTGCTGTAAATAAATAAATATCCTTGATATTTCCCATTAGTGTTTTTTTTTTAAATCTTTGAACAGAGAGGCTTCACTTCCTGGCTAATGGTTGTTAGCAAACCTATTTGTCTCCAAGACCACCTTTAAGCCATCCAACTATTGGTCATCACAACCCATACTCAGCTGAGGTGGGGGGAAAATAAATGCATGAAGAAAGAGACAGAAACGGTGGGAAAGTCCTCAGTGAAGGTCCGCCCTGAATTCTCTCTATGTTTTTGTCCAAGGGGGAAAAAATGAATCATGATCTTGCAAAGAAGAGTGTTTAGACCATCTCCTCTTCCCCTTTCTCTTTTATTGCGAGGATGCATATCTTTCTGGACCTTGTCTGCAATTCTTGTTCCTCCAATATTTTGTTTTTGTTTTTTTTTAAAAAAAACTACACTGCTATCCTGTCTTACAGCGCAGCTGATTTAAATCTGGACCTCTTGAGTTATCTGCATTACATTTTCAGAGTGAAAATGCTGGCAGCTTATGGAAATGCCACCACTAGGGAACGAGAACTGGGAGGGAGGGGGGGGTCTTTGAGTTACACTGGAAGTGGGGGGAGGAGGAGGCGTGGGAAAGGAGAGGATTACAGAAGCCTAAATGTCACATTCTCTTGGGGAATCCAATGCTGATTCCTTTGGCAGATCTCTTGTTGGTCTGCGCACAAAGCTGTGCAAACTGTAAAACGCTTGTAGGGCAAGGCAGAGGAGACAATGGTGTATCCAGTTCTCAAACTCACATGACAGCAATGCAGAGAAAGGAGTGGTGGGCTTTGACTGTTGCTCAGGCCCCCATTGTTCAGCCCCCACCTACCTGGGTAGGGAAAGAAGATTTATGCCAGGGGGTAGATCTGCTCTTACTGAGGACTCTCATGCAACAGTTAAGGCAAAATGATCAGGAGTGCGCAGAGCATAAGAAGGAGAGAGAGAGAAGGGAAATTAGTGAAGACTTCATTTTAGTTTCCTTGGAAATGGAGAACAGCCTCAGAGGATGGGTGGCTGGATGGCTGGGTGTGATAAAAAAAATCAAGATGAAGCCACAATAGGCTGATCAAATCTTGCCCATGCATGTGACACCTGTAGAGAATTTGATCACGCACTTGTGGCTCCAGTCTTGACTTGGTAGGCTAGGCACCAATGGAGGTCGGACAATTATTATTTATTACATTTTTTTTTAAAAAAAAAACTGCCTTTAATGTTTTATATATAAATACCCTAAGGTGGTGAACATAACTAATATTCCTTTCTCCTTTTATTGTCCTCACTACAACAACCCTGTAAGATGGGTGGGGTTGAGAGAGAGGGACTGGCCCAAAGTCACCCAGTGGCTTTCAGACTTAAGGCAGGAGTAGAACTCACAGCCTCCTGATGATTGACCCAAAGTCACCCAGCTGGCTTTCCTGCTTAAGATGGAACTAGAACTCACAGTCTCCTGGTTTCTAGCCAGGGGCCTTACTCACTAGACCCATTCTCATGGGTGGCTGCAAAAGCATAGTTGCATGATCAACTATTGCAAAACTGTGGGTATTCACACATGCAGACAGAACACAAACATTCTTCCATCCGGGGTTACCTTTCCAAAATAGGCACTCCCCATGGTGTCTAGAAGGCACCTCGTTGGAGAAAGACTAATTAAGAGTTGTCACTACCTTTTCTTTTCCAGAATGAACTGGGAAATAGGACCGAGCCAACCTCAGACTTGGAACAGACGAAGTAGTCTTACTCCAAGTTAGTCTCGGAGTAAGAAACACTCTTTTCTCAACCTGCCTCTTCTATATTCATCCTTGCCGTGAGGAAGGAGCTCACATCTCGGCCTCTGCTAGAAACAGAGTAGCTTCTGTGGACTTATGTGCCAAGCTCCCCGCTGCTGTTTCAGCCTCAGTATCATCTCCTTGCCTGGGGCCCAGAGGCATCCCAATCAAAAGCATCGGTCTAAACCCAGCTGAGAGCCCAGAATCACTTTGGGGAAATCATCGACAGAGTCCAGCTGAAGTTTCTGAAGCTCTTTCAGATGTTCATAAAAGATTATCTGCAAAGTACTTATGCGGGTGACATTTTTCTCAAATCCACAAAGAGCTGATCAGACATTCAGGTGCACGAAGGGCTTCTGGATGGAAAGATAAAGTTTTTGGAGGAACAGACCAATCTCATTGTCAGAACCAAACTACACCCATTGCTTTTCTAATTTCTTCGGACTTGAAGTTACCAAGTTTTTATTCATCTGGCCTTGTGGCAGTGGCTTATCCGGAAATGGGTCCCTGCCTACTTCCAAGCTAATGGTCTAGAGAGAACGAATACTGAGGTGGATGGACTTCAAGACTAAACTTGTCCTTACCAACTTGTCAGGGTTAGTAGACTCAGTAGCTGCCATGTCATAATAGGGGGGCTGGGATGATGTCTTCTGGGCCTCTTCCTCTTGTTCCTTCATGTTATCCAGGTGCACAACCTGTAGTTGAGGCAGTAGGGAAGGTTCAAGACAGCAGGCCCAGCCCAGGTGAAAAACTATTTCCAAGGTGGATTGGATGGTGAGACCATCACACTATGGAGCCATGTTTCTCAGAGGGATTTAGGTCATTGCATTTACTGAGAGATGAGAATATTTGGGGCTTAGGGTTGAACAGCTGAGCTTGGATGTTGTCTTGCAGACATTTTATTACCAAATTAGATAACATCAGCAGTGCTAGAAGAGAGCGGGGTTTGCAGGGAAAAGGAGGAGGGGGAGGAGGGGGAAGAGGAGGAGGAGGAAGAACTATGGGGTCCTGGTGCTTTCTGAGCTTGGTTGTTTCCTTGAAGATGTTTCATTACCAAACTAGGTAATACCATCAGTCATTCCCTTTAGGAATCTCAATACTGTAGAGATTTAGCTACCACCTTAGCTACCACCTATCCTTAATAGGAAAGTCTGAGAACTTTAGGGACTCCAGATGACCAGTGTGAGATAAGAAAGCTGACTCTGGACTCATCTTTATGGAAAATGAGAAATTATTCCAGGAATTAGGATCAAATACAACTCCATGCTAGAACCCATGCTTTGCATGCATGCAGCCCCAAATTCAGTTCTTTGCAATTAAAAAGAGAACTGCAGTTAATCAGAGAAGTTAATATTGATTTAACGAGACAAATAATCCAACTTGGTATCCCCATAAATCCATAAGTCACAGAAATAATGGAGAAGCAGAGAACTAAATATTGGAGAAAATGGAGACTGTTCGTTTCAAATGCCCATCCTACTTTCCTCTTATCTATTCTTCTATACTTGGCTGAAACCACTGTGAAATAATGAGAGAAGCATTTCATTCTTGTAATTCCTTTATTCTGGGTGGCCTCTGAAACCAGCTAATTGATATCCAGATTTTTGGCACTTGTTTCAGAAGCACTGAGATGCTTCTGGGTTGGAAGGATTAGCCCGTGATATACCGTTGCCCGAGGGATGCCCAGTTGGGAACCCCTTTCATGTCCGTGGCAGGAGCAGGAGGGAAGGACAGGAGCTCAACCCTGCTCCGGGGCAGCACTTTGGCCTCGAATGTAGGCTTGCTAACCTCCAACCCAGTGTCCTCACCATGGGATCAACCACATGGTTAATATCCAGATGTGGAGACTCACTCTAGAAATGGCTACTGTTCTGAATTCAAGAGGCATGCTGGGAAATAAACTTTTGGATACCCGATCCAAACATTCTGGATAGAATCAATAAATAGGTAGGAAATTCTACGAATGGCAGAAGATACCTGGATATTCTCTGCAGTCAGTTGGCTTTTCACTTCTTGGTTCTGGCTGAGGGGCAGAGAAGCAGGTTTCTGGGAAGAAGGGAGGTCTATCCTGTAGGAAGGAAAATGGCCAGTTGGACAGACAATGCTTATTTATTTATTCATTCACTTATTTATGAAATCTACATGCTGCCCATCTCACTGTGAAGAGACTCTGGGTGGCTTACAACAACATTAAAACATTGTATAAGATGATAAGAACATTAGAAACATTCAACAATAAGAATTATAAAAAATTAAGCAAAAGTTAGATGAAAAGGGATCAATGCATATATGGGTTAGAAGTGGGATCTTCTCCTAATCTACTTCCTACCTCCAACATGGGACACCTCCCATTGGGGCCCCAGGTCAATTGGCAGAGCCAGATTTTGAGGGCCTCTTGGAAGGCCAAGAAGGTGGGGCAAGATCTCATCTTGAGAGGCACCATGTTAGAGACGTCAGGGGCCACAACAGAAGAGGCTCTTCTCCTGGAGTACAGGAGAAGTTCTGAAGTTCTTTGGCCAACAGGGTCATCAGCATAACTCTTATGCTGGAGCAAGTGAGGTGGACCAGTCCCATTGGGGTGATGCAGTTCCTCAGATAGCCTTGACTCAGGCCATAAAGGGCTTTAGAAGTTATAACCAACACCTTGAATTTGCTGGTTAATAGGACTCAAACCACTCTGATCAACTAACTTTGATATCCAAGAAAGGCTTTAGCTAAATCCACATTCAATACCATTTCAGTCTTACAAGACTATAAAATCTGGTGAGATTTCAGCAATTTAGTTCAAGTTCTCCATATATTGCCAAAATTTCGCAGGCTCTTGCCTAAGCAAGTTGAGATCCCTTTATTCCACAGCAGGTGGAATCCTGGCTGCAAGCCAAAATATCTTTTGCCCAAGTTAATTTTGAACAAAAGCGTTTTCGCACTTACCCAGTGCACAAATCACAGTTTGAGCCGTTATGTATGGCCAACAGGAAATGAACCACTGCCAGGAAATGGGATTTCAGTTTGATTGCTTGACTTTTCTTTTCTAACCTAGTAATTTTTTTCCCAATGAGAGAGAAAAAAAATCTCCCCATTTTTTATGAATTGTTATTTCTGAAGACATTATAGTGAAAATGGCTCAGAAGGACCCATGCAATTCTGGTAGAAATGGACATAAACTGACAGAGTAATGAACAACAGAGAGAGGGAGGGAGGGGGAGAGGGAGAGAGGGAGGGAGAGGGAGAGAGAAAGAGAAGGGGAAAGAGGGGGAAAGAGAGAAACACATTTCAGGAACAAGGATGTTCAGCTCTTCAGTTTGCTAAAAAGTCTGTGAAGAGCCAAGGCAGATAGAAATGTAAGCTGAAGTGCACCTCCCTATAACATTATGGGTGGATCCTCCTGTATGAAGAAGCAGTGTGAACTGTGTTCAACAAGTTGCATCTTCAGCATCATGGACAACTCTCTTCCACTCAGCATTACTGCTGTGTTCTGGATTCATTCCCCCAAAAGTATTTCAGAGCATATAGGGTTTTGAACAGAGTCCCTATATGCAACTTTTTAAAACACCCACATCTTTTTCCCCAGGAACACATTGAAATTTCAGAGGACAGCTGCATTCAATCTGAAAAAAAATATGAAGTGGCTGCTTTAAAGAATACTTGGAGGTGATGCTGGCACTCCTCTGTGTTCCGATGTATCTCGTTCAAATTGTTTCTCAATTGCTGCAGTTTCTGAATTGTTCCTGTTCAGTACACCTCGAATGCCAAAGTCCTTCATTCCCATAAATTCCCATGCAGAAGTAATCTTAGCTATTGTTACCTATCATTTCATATATTCTTAAAGAATGATCGCCGAAATAGGTTTAACATGGAGGTGTGGATACTCACAGGTCATTTTCAGTGTCTGACCGATTCTTCTTCTGTCTTCTGTAGATGATGAAGACTGTAACAGCCCCACCAATAATGAAAAGAGCAGCAATCACAGCACCCAGGATTCCCAAAACACCTCCTAGACCCCTCTGGGGCAACGGCTTATCTGTAACAACAAAGAAGAAGATGAACAAATGAATGATTATGGTGACTAGCAATAATTATGCTTCTTTTAATCATGTAATTTCATTGCTTATCTTCTCCTTTTAAGTATTCTACAGGTACTAAGAGGAATAGAACAATCTAGCTTTAACTTTTCATTGATGTACGTGTTGCAATCTACCAAGGGAAGGAAGGAAGGAAGGAAGGAAGGAAGGAAGGAAGGAAGGAAGGAAGGAAGGAAGGAAGGAAGGAAGGAAATATTGTTTGTCCAACTCTGCATATGAGGCTATTATTATACCAATTTTGGTTTTTGATACGCAGTTTAAGAACAGGTTGTGGAAGATAACATGCTGATTCTAACTGCATAATCATGGCTGGTTATGGGTCTAGATCTGGGATGAGAAGCGAAATGTCTTTGAGAAAAAAAATAACCAAGAAAGTCCAATTGCCTTTTGAAAAAGCACCTTAAGGACAACCATGACCTGGAGGAATAAGAATTTCCATAATCCTTCTTTGGCTTTTTAAGGTGTTGACATTTCCCTCTGTGATCACCCCGGTCAGACGCTGCTCCTCAATCCTCTTTTCCCCAATCCTGCCACCTGTACATCTTCATCTCGCCAGACTGTCATCCTTGCTGTGGTTGCAGACTTGTTTTATTTTTCTGGCCCTGCAAGACTCTTTTGTCTTTCCTACAAAACAGAGCTGCCTGCCCAGTGATGGACAGGGCCATCCAGGTCTCCATCATGGAATGACACAGCCTTCTCGGCTGCAGCAGATGTGAGGAGAAAGGGGCTGAGAGTTGCATCACTCATTCTCCTACCAGCCAGAAGGAGATCTGGTATGGTGCAGGTGGGCAGGAAAACCAGGTTCAAGGAAGACTTGTAATCAAAGCTTAGTGGGATCCTGCCGGATTCTAGGCAACGGGTCTATCAGCTGCTTGAATGATCGGCAGCCCACTTCATTTTTACTGGATAGAATTGGCTTACATTTTCTTCCTTGGATTATATTTCACCTTTTTTGCTACCAAAATGAACAGAGAGCATCCCTTCCTTTCAAGAGGCGGAGAAGACACACATAACAGAATAACAGAGTTAGAAGACACCTTGGAGGTCTTCTAGTCCGACCCCCTGCTCAAGCAGAAAACCTACATCATTTCAGACAAATGATCGTCTAATCTCTTCTTAAAAACCTCCAAGGTTGGAGAACCCACAACAAATTGGCAAACGGGTTCCACTGATCAATTGTTCTCCCTGTCAGGAAATTCCTCCTTAGTTCCAGGTTGCTTCTCTCCTTGATGAGTTTCCATCCATTGCTTCTCGTCCTGCCCTCAGGGGCTTTGGAGAAGAGCTTGACTCCCTCTTCTTTGGGGCAGCCCCTGAGAGATTGAAACACATGCTCCTCTCATCTCCCATGCAATTACCCCAACAGCTCCCTGAGGAAAGCAAGGCTGGGAAAATCTCCCCAGGAGCCTGATGGTGCAATCCAATTTTGAACCCAGTTTCCAAAGCAAATAATTTGACGCCATAATCATGGCATCATCACCACCATCATCATCACCATCGTACCAGAGTTTCATTTCATGGATGTGATAGCCTCGTCCCAGCTGCTTTGTTGTCTGCTGCCTGTGCTTTCCTTAACTTTCGGCAGCTGTGTTATTGTGTTTTTTTTTATTGGATGCAATTGTTTTAATCATTTCATATTCCAGGGAGGCCTCTTGAGAGGCCGGGGCAGAAAGACAGGCTATTATATTTGTTTCCTAAATAAGGTCTAAGTGGAGTTGAAAAGTAAATGTAGCTGCAGAATCAAACCCTAAGATTTGGAGCTGAAATTTAGCGCTTGCTTTATTCCAGGAACCTCTTTATTTAGGGGGCAGAAACCCTATTTTGCTTTTGGCTGCTGCTGAGATTGAAATGAGTACAGGGGGTGGCAGCCAAAAAGCTTTGCAGCGAGTAGCTTTCTGCCTCTCTCTTAACCTTCTCAGACCTTAAGGTTTTATACAGTATTAGCACTTGAAAAAGCTAATCGTTTCATTCTTGGTAATAGAAGCAGCACAAATATCTAAAAGGAAGGAGGGGGAATTTAAGAAATCTTTGCACTCTGCTATCTGTGGGGCTGATTATGGGCAGCTTCCCAGCTTGGTAATGGAAAAGAGTAGCGGTTTGCCCAAGGTTGCCAACATGCTCCCCCCCCCTCCCTGGTAAAGTCAGACGATGCTGGGGGGCCAGACTGAGTTTGCTGGGAAAGGATTTCGAAACACATGATAAAAGGATTTAATTTGCGCTACCTTCCAAGCTAATTAAAGTTGAAAACCAGCTAATTGGTACTTTGTACTTCTAGCTCCAGTGGTGATGAAAGAGAAAGATAATTGGGAGGGGGGGGCAGTGGGGGCAGTGGAAAGTCAGAAGAAGGGAGGGGGGAGAAAGATCTGATCACCTGCAAATAATAGCGAAGGAGAGTGGGAAGGAACTAAGCTACCCAGCAATATCCAGGATTGTCTTAAGAGGGTTAGGGCGAAGAAAGGATCCACAAGAAAGCCGTGGCTCTTTGCGTAACACTTGCTCATGTTTAAAGAAAAAAGGGCGGAAAAAGTCTGCATTGAGTGAAACAGATTCTTGCAGCTTGCTGACAAAGAAGAACAATCTTAATCAAGTCCTCGACCTACAACAGTTGTCTAGTGACCGTTCAAAGTTACAGTGGCGCTGAAAAAAGTGACTCAGGACCATTTTTCACCCTCATGATCACTGCAGCATCCCCATACTCATGAGATAAAAATTCAGACACTTGGTTCATATTTATGACCATTGCTGTGTCATGGTATCCCCTGGACAGGCAAAAACAACAGGAGAAGCCAGATTCACTTAACAACCGTGTGACTAATTTAACAACTTCAGTGAGTCACTTAACGAATGTGGCGAGAAAAGTCGCAAAATGGGGCAAGACCTCGCTCCACAAATTCCTCACTTAACAACCTAAATGTTGGGCTCGGCTGTCGTGGTCTACCTGTAGCCCCTTCAGGACATTGGCGAGTTCCTCTCTACATCCATTTCACTTGTACTTAAGTCCGATCCTGATGCTGGATACTGATTGCAATCCCGACATTTTACATTCCCTTTCAACAAGGGCCAGGTTGGCATTTCTTGCAGAGATGAAAGGACGGGTTTTGTGCAACCTTCAAGTTTTCAGGCTTGAAGATATACGGCACCCGATTGTTCTGACCCCAGATTAGGCAGAGCTAATGCTTTCCAGATGTTTTGGGGCGATAGCTCCCCCCCCCAGTCCTATGTACCTGGTCATGCTAATCAGAGTTCAATGTCCAATCCCTTGAACTGAGGGGTTACTTCTGCAACCCTGTCGGTTTTTCCTGGACTGTAAATATCACTCTATTTATAATTAATCCAACACTGGGATTTGTCCAGCTTTCCCAGTAATCTGATTTAGCAGCTTGGTTTAATGGATGCTTAGGAACAGAAGCACCACTCCGTCTGATCCCTCTGCACCGTGGCTGTGAGGATGGACAGAGATGGCCTTCTCTGGTGGCTTTGCCGGGGTTCAAGATGCAGCGCCTCTCTGTGTGAAGGCTCCTTCCAGTTAGTAGGGCTAATAGATGCAAGATGACCTGTCTTCCCTTCTTTGAACACTTACTGTCTCGCGAATGTATGTCAGGATCCAAAACCCAAGAAAGACACATTGAGTTTCTTCTAAGCAGTTTCCCTTATTGTTCCTCGCCTATAGACAGAATCTTACCAAACTAAAGCAAACACCTTGCATGATTAGGGGACCTGGTGGCACAGTGGTTAGAAGGCAGCATTGCAGGCAAACTCTTCCCACAACCTGGAGTTCGATCCTGACGGGCTCAAGGTTGACTCAGCCTTCCATCCTTCTGAGGTCAGTAAAATGAGGACCCAGATTGTTGGGGGCAACAGGCTGACTCTGTAAACCGCTTAGAGAGGGCTGTAAAGCACCATGGGACACTATATAAGTCTAAGTGCTATTGCTATCATTAAGGATACACTCTGAGAATTGCTAGGGAAGAGCTGTCTTAACTCTCTTCCTCCCAACCAGACAATCTAAGCTTCCCTGTCTCTTGGTCCTCTGGAATGCAGTGCCTCCCTTCTGGGAATCCAGACTACATCCCACCACAACATGTAGGACATAAGATGCTTTTCCAAGTTCAGACTTTTTGGCTTTCCCCCCCAAGCACCTGTTCCATCTTTTGCTCCTTTCTTACAAAGTCATTCTTAACTACCCCCAAGCCTCTGTCCTGGACCCAGCCTTGCAAGCCCTCCCTCAACCCTGCAGGACCGAGTGTCATCAAGATGAATGGAAGCAGCCCAGAGATATCAGCATGCTAGACTGATCTTCAACTCTTCCCTGCCTGTTTCCTCTCCCTGTCTGGGTCCACCCTTTCTCTCCCTAAATGACATTTCTGGTTTGCGACAGCTCACTTAACAGCCAGGCCTAAGCAGACAACTGGGCTAATTTGATAAGATCTTTTTGACTGCATTAAAAACTGCAGTAGCAGATTACTCTGGTTGTGAAGCAGAGGTCTTCTCCAGGATGGATTGGCCTTTACTAGCCATCTTGGGGGACGCAGTGGCTCAGTGGGTTAGGATGCTGAGCTTGTTGATCAGAAGGTTGGCAGTTTGGCGGGTCGAATCCCGAGTGCCACGTAACAGAGTGAGCGCCTGTTACTCATCCCAGCTTCTGCCAACCTAGCAGTTCGAAAGCACGTGAAAATGCAAGTAGAAAAATAGGGACCACTACGGTGGGAAGGTGACAGCGTTCTGTGTGCCTTTGGCGTCTAGTCATGCCGGCCACATGACCACGGAGACGTCCTCGGACAAGCGCTGGCTCTTCGGCTTTGAAACGGAGATGAGCACCGGCTCCTAGAGTCGGAAACGACTAACACGCATGTGTGGGGGAACCTTTACCTTTACCTTTAGCCATCTTGGGAGCAAATGAGAGGCAGGATGGCATGCTCCCCCCCCCCACTTGCAGGAAAGTTCATAAATCTAAGCAGGTGAAGAAATCAGAGTAGCTCCAAGTAGAAATTCGACCTGTAAATCGAGGTGAAGGTGCCAAAGCAAAGAACTAGCCAGAAGTTGTGGGTGCTCCATCACTGGAGATCTTTAAGAAGAGACTGGACAACTGTTTGTCTGAAATGGTATAGGGTCTTGTGCTTGAGCAGGGGGGTGGACTAGAAGACCTCCAAAGTCCCTTCCAACTCTGTTCTTCTGAGTTCTGAGTTCATCAATAGAGTTGAGCGTCAGCATTTCTTTTTTGGTAGAATCTGTTTCCTGATCTGTCCTACACAGAAGGGCTGACAGATATCTGCAGCCCGAGGGGTTTCTCAGTGGAGAGATGAGAACCAGGATCCACCTCTCGTCCTTATAAATTCAAGGCACCTTAAAAGGCACACCTGCACACACTGCTGAACAAGTCGGCAGCCTTTCTGATCTCAGCTACTGTGCCTGAAAGCCTTCTCAAAGCTTGGGATCAACAGCAGCTGCAAAATCAGGATGTAATTTCAGGAAGGGAACAAACTATTGGGATTGCGTGAAAAACACCGGAGAGACAACTTGATTTTCTCTTCCATAATTCTAATTGTTCCAATTAATTTGAGCAGGAAGGATGCTTCCCTGGAGCCCTGTTGGCTGAGATGGACTCAGGTGCCTTTCCCTCTCCCAAAAGCCTGCTTCTCTCCACCCAATTTTTGGCACGTAAACGTAGATGTGTATTTACTCCTTTCAGCCCTGCTTGGTGTGGGGAGCTCTCCTCCTCCTCCTCCTCCTCCTCCTCCTCCTCCTCCTCCTCCTCCTCCTCCTCCTCCTCCTCCTCCAACAGCAGCCCAGGGATCAAGTCTATGTCTCTTAACCACTAAAATTGGCAGGTTGCTCTTCTGCAACACAACTACAGCAGATTGTTGGCAAGCCTAGAGTGATGCAAGAGGTGTTACTTACACCTGTTACTCTTCCAATAGTTGCTATGTAGGGGATAAGGTGACATGAGATCTATAGCCTAACTGCTTTACTCCCCAGTTCTGTTCCAGCTTGTGGGTCAATCTTCCACAGGCCCCTCTTGATCTCCTGCTCACCTAGCATTAACCCTCAGTGAACTGTTTATGGCTCTACTCTAATGAATTCTGCAAAAAGGGGATTTTCTTTGCTCTGTCCTGAATCTCTTGCAAATCTAATCACTGGTGTTAAAAAGGAGGCTTCTATGCACCATAAAAAGTTCAGTTTTTCTGTTGGTTGCCAGCCTTTGGCTCCAATGAAAAAAACACCATCAACTATCAGCACCATCACCTTGAAATGTTCCTCGCACGTTCCTGTGCAGGCAACAACCTCCGAGACCTATGGATCTCCTTTTGGAAGTGCCTGGGTTGCACATTAGGCAACCCAGTTGTTCACTGGGCCTTTGGCCCATCCTGCAGCCATTTCACGGAAAGCATCCGAATGGATAGGTTGTCCCAGCTGGATGGAACATTTTCTCTCTTCTTCTGCTGCCGCTGCAGCCTGCCAACAATGACATTCCATCTGCAGAAAAAGCAGCTGCAGGGTTCATATTCCTATTTCCAGTGACACATATTTACTCTCCTGTCCCATCGAGCACAATGGAAGCCCCACTGCGGAGGGCAGGAGACCCACAGAGTCAATCAAGTCAGGAGAATCCATGGGAAACGAGAAGAGCTCTTCATGTCTAAAATGAAAGCTGATGGCAAGATTTGAAGATGGCTCACAAAGAAAGAAGGTGCCCTATTGAGCCTCTCTCTCTCTCTCTCTCTCTCTCTCTCTCTCTCTGTGTGTGTGTGTGTGTGTGTGTGTGTGTGTGTGTTGTTCCTTTTTCCAAAGTTCTAATGGCTTCAACAAGCGTAGCAGAAGCTGTCAGATGGTTCCCCTCTACGGAGAGTGGCAGTGTGTTTGAAATTACTTGAAATTTCACACACATTCCTTAGGTGGAACAAATGCTTTTTTCTTTTCAGCGGGAGGATGGAAAAGCAGCACAAGGTCACCTGCTGATGAATTTTGAGGTCCAGGAATGCTGGACATGATCTGGTTCAAGGCAAGCGGCTGCCTTACAGATGTTTGGGATTGTGTCTCCCACAAATCCTACTCAATGCCCCAAGGAAATACATCTGCATTGCCTAGTCCTGGTTAGATATTTTTTTTAAAAATCCCATTTATATCCCGCCCTTCTCCGAAGACTCAGGGCGGCTTACAATTTAAGCACAAACCAATGTGCTTAGCGATAGCCTTCATTCTATGTATATGCCTGCTTATTAGGGCTTTTGCCCCCCCCCCAAGCGGCATTATTACACAGTCAGCTTATTGCCCCCAACAATCTGGAGATCTGCATCTATGGTGGGTTTAATCATGGTTCTCAACTGAAACACAACAGGCAGGAATCAGACAGTGTGTCTGTAGGGTGAGGTCAAAAGAAAATCAAGGTAGTGGCCATGATGGATTGACTGAAACTTTGCTTGGTTTTTATGTGCAGTGCATCAGCTTGATTTTTTTTAACCACCCTAGAATCCCTTTGGAAGGAGCCATCTATAGTATGCCAAAGATTAAATAAGATGCATTCAACACAATAAGAGGATCATGGAAGCAAAGGTTAAAAAAAATTCATAGAAGCGGAGAGCATTTGCACACGACTTGATTTTGGCAGACCTTTTAAAGGAGATTGGATTTTTGATGAGTAAATTAAAAGAATTTGGGTCCCTAGCAGGTTTTAAGACTGAGAAGAAGGTAAAATATTTGGGCATAACTGTGACAAATATGAATAGTGGGTTATTTCAAAATGACTGTGTCAAGATGTAGAATGAAGTTTAAAAAGACTTGTCAAAAAGGAACAAATTACAATTGTCATTTTTAGGTAAAATATATGTGATTAAATTGAATGTTTTACCTAGAATGTTTTTTTTCCAGACAATACCTGTTTTGACAACTGATATACCATTTAAACAATGGGAGAAGGATATATCTACATTTCTATAGCAAGAGAGAGAGAGAGAAAATCAAAAGTTAAATATAAGATATTAAAATAAGGGAAGGAAAGACAAGGATTGAGCTTATCATATATGTGAAATTTTATTTTTCTGCCAGCTGTTTGGTTTGGGTGTTTGTTTATTTATTTATTTATTTACTTACTTACTTACTTACTTACTTACTTACTTACTTACTGGACTTATATGCCGCCCTATCTCCCGAAGGACTCAGGGCGGCTAACAACCATAAAAACAACAAAACAAAAGTTAAAAGAGATTAAATAAACAGCCCCAAAATAAATTAACTAAACAATTAAAAATTAAAACATTTTAAAAACCCGTCATCAATCCAGGTCAGCCTGATGAAAAAGGAAAGTTTTGAGGTCGCGGCGAAAGGACCGGAGATCCGGGGCCATCCGAAGCTCAGGGGGGAGCTGGTTCCACAGGGCTGGCGCTCCCACAGAGAAGGCCCTCCCCCTGGGGGTCGCCAGCCGACATTGTCTGGCCGACTGCACCCTGAGGAGGCCTTCTCTGTGTGAGCGCACTGGGCGATGGGAAGTCGTCCCGGGCAGCAGACGGTCCTGCAAGTATCCTGGGCCTAAGCCATGTAGAGCTTTAAAGGTAAGTACCAGCACCTTAAATCTCACCCGGAAGACAACCGGTGACCAATGCAGCTCATGCAGGTGGGGTGTAATATGGGAGTATCGGGATGCTCCCATCACAACCTGTGCAGCCGCATTCTGCACCAGCTGGAGCCTCCGGGTGGTCTTCAAGGGCAGCCGCATGTAGTGAGCATTGCAGTAATCTATCCGAGAGGTAACGAGTGCATGAGTGACTGTACATAGGGCATCTTGGTCCAGATAGGGGCGCAACTGGCGCACCAGGCGAACCTGGGCAAATGCCCCCCTGGCCATGACTCCAATATGATCTTCAAAACTGAGTCGTGAGTCCAGGAGGACGCCTAAATTGCGCACCCTGTCAACGGGAGGTAACATCTCTCCTCCCATAACCAAAGATGGAACCTCTTGGACAAGTCAAGAGGTGTTGTTAAGAAATAGAAGGTTATTAGATCTAGAAGATCACAATTTGAGATTCAGTAGGCATGGATTTATGGTACGATAAACTTTAAGTAAGTGTAGATTTTAAAAATTGTTATGTCAGGTGGGTTATTCTTAGAATATGGAATAAATATAAATTTGGATTCTGCCTGAAAATGCCTTTGTGGCTTTCAGCCCAATAAGTATTTTATAGATGAGAAATGTTAAGTAGAAATTAATGGTTAACTTATTGTGATGTATTAAAATCCTCTCAAGGAGATTGTAAAATGAAGTCAAGAGAAGATTTGTCAACAAGGATATACTTGGCAGTGGTTTTCTTACTAGAGTGTATAGAAAAGTTTAAAATGGATTAAAAGATATGGATTTGAACAAAGTAAGTGAGTTTGAAAAGAATGATGCACTAAAGATTAACTTGTTATCTGGGAAAACGTATAAACATTTGCTGAGATAGGAAACAAAAGAACAACAAATGAAAAATGCATGATAAAATGGGCCCAAAAGTTTGGCTATAGTATACAGTTGGACCAAGGGGAAAATATGCGGTTAGAGAGATTGAAAATCACATTATTTTCCAGATTTAAACAGAAGTTTTATAAAATGATGTATCATTCGTGTTTGTCACCACAGAAAATGTCCAGAATGTATAAAGACATTCTGAATCTTTGCTGGAATTGCAAACAACATGAAGGGACATTTTTATCATGCCTAGTGAACATGTAAAAAAAAGCTAAAAAAATTGGGTACAAATACATTATTTCAGAATCTGGAAGGTTAAAGTTTAAAATACAGTTGAAAAGGGAGCCTTTTCTTTTGGGATTAATGAACAAGCAACTAGAAAACCATCGTGGGAAATTGTTTTCAGACATGGCAACTGTTATTATATGTTCAAAAGTGGAAAGATTTTACAATACCCACAACACAAAAATGCCGGTGAAGAGGATGGAACTTATGTAGATGGATACAATAATTTCTCTGATTAGAGGGAAAAACAATATCCACATTTATAGCTGATGGAAATCCTCTTACAATATCAACTTTTTGCAGAAAATGGGAAAAATGCACTTATTTGTGGTTTTGATTAGGAAAAAAAATCTGGATAATAGAAAAGAATGAGCTTTTTTCTGTAATCACAGAGTAAGAGAAAATATTGTAATTATATTTGCTGCAAAGGAAATTGGAAGTTTATTTTTATTTTTTCCTTCACTTTTTTTTCTTTCTCTTTTCATTTCTGCTTTTGTTTTCTTAATTTGTGTTAACCATTATGCTCTTTGTAAAACTTTCAGTAATGTATAATAATTTTTCCATATATATGGAAAAAAATAGATATGTGGACTTCAACTCCCAGAATTCCCCAGTTGGCTTGCTAGCTAGGGAATTCTGGGAATTGAAGTTCACATTTCTTAAAATCATGAATTTTGAGGAACATTTGTTTCTTCTCCTTCTCCTTCATAGTCCCCAAATTATGGAATGCTTTTCCCAGGGAGATGATTTTGTCCTGACAGTCCCAAAATAAAATAAAATAAAAAATAGCAACATTGCATCTCTTTGGCCAAGATTTATTTAGTTGCCTTTAATTGCTTCATTTTTAAACATAATGTTTTATATTTCTGCTTCAATTGCTGTAAACAACCTTGTGTGTGCTTCTCTGGGAAAAAATATCCACAAACAACATCAATACCAATCGATGCACATTTATTATATAAATCTTAATTGCCTGGGCACAGTCAACTCCAGCCACCGCTCAAGTGTATTCAGGCTTTGTGTGAACACAAACTGGAACTGGATAATCCAGCTTCTTTAATGCTCTATTTTGCTGGGGATCAGCAAACTCTGACCTGAATTCCTTATCAAGATTTCTGCAGCTGGTCCAGAAGCAGGGAGAAATTTTGGGGATATGGCTGGCTCTCTTTTGCTCCCTTCCTTCTGGAGGCGAGGTAGGAATCCTGTTAGCAGTTAGGCGGACAGTGAATATGGGGAGGGGGGAATTATTTCTGACAGAATGCAGTTTGACTCTCTTTACCCCTTTCAGGCTATTTTATTTGAGTGACTGCCTGATAGAGGCAGAGCATCAGTAGGCAGAGGGAAAAAAAATCTTTGGTACGGCGCATTATCGCAGTGGGAGCAAAAGCCTGGTGGATTAAATTCTCCAGTCCCTACAAACTGATGGAAGATAGTTGAATAAATCAACCCACTGGCTTTGCTAAACAGGGCCCTGGCTGCAAATGGCCTTAAGCGGTTATTCTGTTCAAAGGAGAAATTCTTCCTGACTTGGAGGTCTCCATCCTGCCTTGCGCCAGGACCGATTGCAAATCACCAGGGAGCAGTCCCATCTGCCATATTTAATTTGTGGATCTGCACCCCGGTTATTTACCAGGTTGGAGTGAATCCAAAGAAGGAGAGCCAAAGGGATGCAGAGGATTTATCCTATGGTAGCCTAGTCTGTAATCAAGAGCCAGTTTGGGGTAGTGGGGAAGGCATCAGACGAGAAACTGGGAGAGGGTGAGTTCTAGTCCCATCTTAAGCATGAAAGCAGGCTGGTTGACTTTGAGCTAATTACCATGAGACTGTGATTTCTAGTTTCACCTTAGACATGAAAGCCATCTGGGTGACTTTGAGCCAATCACCAGGTGACAAGGAGTTCTAGTCCCACCTTGGGCCCAAAGCCAGCTGATTGACCTTGGCCCAGTCCTTTTCTCCAAGCCCTAAGATGGAGGCAATCCCTAAGAAAGAGGACCACTTTCAAAACCATGTCATGAAAACGGCAGGGCCTTCTCCAAGCAAGAGTCAACACCAACGTGAAGGCACCCAAAGAAAAGTTTCTAATTATGACCATTTTGGGGGGGGTGTAACTTTTTGTAATTTTTCACACTAAATTCCAGTAACAGCTGACTTTCACAGGCCAGAACAAACCCCCAGGTTCTCAAGATATGCTCCTACGTCGCTGGGTTAATCTGAAACTCCTTTGAATTCCTCTGCTCCCCTTGGAAAAATGCCAAGGAAACCATCTGAAAAAATCTGCAGAAAGGAAAGTCCACATTCCCGGGATTCGATGCCAAACTTGGAGGCGAAGGGCTACTCAAACTAAGGATGGGGACAGAGAAACCAGACCCTGTTCTGTCATTCAGGTGATGTTTCCCAGCAGGTCCTTGGCAAACATTTTAGGTCAGAAATAATTGGCAGCCTGTCACCGAATGCTATAAAACCTCCATTACTGTGTTAGAACGCTCCACTTCAAATGAGATTTTAAAAATAAATAAATTAATTAAATAAATAGAACGCTTCCCGGTTGCAATGTATTAATAACACTATTCAATATGCATTGTGCTGTCTACTTTCTTTTTCTGGGGAAAAAAAAGCAAAGCATGTGGTTAATTGGACGACAGCGTAACCCCAGGAAGGGGCTCTTCAGCAAACTATAATGCCTGTTTAATTAGTGTCCCACTTCTCAATAATAATTTTTAAAAATGTCAATCTTTTTTTTCTTTTTCTTTTTCTTTTTTTTTTGCTTCGTTCTTTGCTCACCGAACTGAGTTACAAGAGGAGAATGCAAAATAAATAAATAAAAATAAAATAAAATAAAATAAATCTCCCAGGCTTGGCAGCGGCTTTGAGCTTCTGGACAGCTGAGGAGCAACTTAAATTGCCTGGATAATGACTGGCCCGCCTCTGCTTTCTGGCTTAGAATCCGCCCGGATGTCTCTTCCCATCACGGAGCCTTTCTCTCCGGCTTGTCATCTGGGGGGGGGGGTGTTCCAGCCGGGGACACAGGGAGGAGGGGTGAGGTCAAAAAAGTCAAAATGGTGCCTGCACATGTCAATCAAAGCTCTGCCCCCTTTTTAATAGCTGTTCTGATGTCTGGAACAAAGGGCTGGCCATCTAGGCCTTTGGAGGATTTGAATTAGTTTTTAATTGTTATTGAATTACCCAGCGCATAAGCATCGGACAGAAAGAGCTTAAAAGCAGAGCTGGAAGAAGTAAATACAGGACAGTTCACAGTGGCTGTTCAAAATTACAATGGCGCTGAAAAAAGGACCATTTTTCCATTGCGTCACATGATCAAAATTCAGACGCTTGGCAACTGACTTGTATTTATGACGGTTGCCGTGTCCCGGGGTCACGTGATTCCCTTTTTGTGACCTTTTATGATAAAACAAAAATAAATATACTTAGACAATAAGTCAAGGACTGCTAGTTTCAAAAAAAAAAAGTATTCTAGACTGCACTCATTTTCTTGATTTAACTTTCTTTAACTCCCCCTGTCATTAATTACGATTTGGGTATTTATACTTTGCTTTAAGCTTTTATAGCTGTTGCTTATATCTACTGGAGTCCCTTTTTTCCCCCCAGTTGATTTTAATTAACTTCCCTTTTTCTTCAAAAGCCCCATTCTGAATGTCTCAGCTTGCCTTGCTGAGTATAATATGCATTGTATACCAGGGAGCCATTCCTGCTTGAATTCGAATAAACCTTTATTGTGAATATATATATCCAATTTCTCCATTGCTTCATATTCTCCACATTTGGTCTCCCAATTTTGTATCATCTAAAACAATTCTCTTTTTCCAATTTTGTGCCAAATTAATTCTTGCTGCCATCAGCTGATATCTCAATAAATTGTGATTCTCTTCATTTATACTCTCTGGAATAATTCCTAAAAAAAGATTGTTGCTTTTTATATCTCTTCTGCTGCTGGAGGAGCGACGTCTAGTCTGATGTGGGGTTTGAGCTTCTCTAATTGTGGGATGCTGGTTTCCCGTTGGCAGAGATGTCAACAGAATGCAAAGAGAACTCTATTGGAACAAGCCAAGCCTGTCTTAAGCCAGCATTTTGTTTCTCACGATGGCCAAACCAATGCTCCTGGGATGCTTATAACCGGAAGCATGCAGCATGCTCAACTCTGGCTGTAGTTACGTGGCACCGTGTTTCTCCTATCTTGGATGCCACATGAAGTCTTCAAGGCTGGGAACCCTTCCTTGCCTTGTCCTCCAGGAATGTATCTAATTCACTTTGAAAGCCATCTTTGTTGATAGCCATTGCCCGTAATTCCACAGCTAAATTACATGTTGGGTGGAAATGTAGTTTCTTTTTACTATGCTCAATTGCCTTCCAGTTTTGTCAGATTCCTGGTCTGAGAATTCAGACAAGGAAGGAAGGAAGGAAGGAAGGAAGGAAGGAAGGAAGGAAGGAAGGAAGGAAGGAAGGAAGGAAGGAAGGAAGGAAGGAAGGAAGGAAGGGAAGATTCCCTATTTTCTCCATACACAGCATGATATTATCCGTCTCAATCCTTTCTTCTTGGACATCTTTTTGTTTTTCCTAAGCTAAAGAGTGCCAGACATTGTTGCCTTTTTTTCAAAATAAAGAAAACTTTTGGACTCCCTGATAATTTTGGTTGCTGTCTTCTGCACTGTCTCCAACCCTACTATTATGCTACGTGTGCAGACACATAATCACAATAGAGATGTCTAGATCTATTCTACTCTGTGCGAAGGCCCCAGTTTCTGTCCCCCAGTTAGAGTCGCTTTATAACCTTTTACAGCCTAACCCCCTGGCTGATTAAGACAGGCTGAGGTATTATTAATAAAAGTTGGTGAACACAAAACTAAGTACCATCATACACACACTCTGTATACATGATTATATTAATCATTGAAACAGTTGGAAACATGTCATTTGGTAATAATTGGTATATATTGCAAAAAAGCAATGAAACGTCTGCAAAAAAAGCAACCAAGCTCAGAGAGCATCAAAAACCTCACAGATCCTTCTCCTCTCCATTCCACAAATCCCACTCCTTTCTAGCACTGATGATGTTACCTACTCAGCTCATGAAACGTCTGCAAGAAAACCACCAAATTCAGACAGCACCAGGGACCCCACTATCCTCCTCCTCCTCTCCACAAACCCCACTCCCTTCTAGCACTGACGATGTTCCCTAGTTTGGGTAATGAAGCATTTACAAAAAAACAACCCAGCCCAGAGAGCATCAAGGACTCCTCATTTTACTCTTGGGCTACAAATATTCTCCTTTACTGTCTCTGATTGTTTTGCTTGTTGGCTCCCTGTCAGTATTATGTCTGATTATTGTATTAGAAGGAAGAGCGAGTGGCTAGCAGTGGGCCAGATCTATAACTTTGGTCCCATGGCCAAATCCAGGACCTTGAACCCGTTTGCCAAAGGCATCCTCCACATTCCTTGGGGATCTCCAAAAAGGATCCTTACCTGGTAACGTTTAAAGAGAGAGGAGGGGAAAATGATGAAAGACGGGACTTCTCAGGACTAGATCAAACTCGACTGCAAGTGAAATGAATTCTAGTTTTTGGCCTAGCTCTGGCCCCTTTTGGGGGGAGCATGTGGCCCCCAGAAGTGACTTGCCTTCTTCTTTTGCCCTGGGGAAAGCTCCGGGGGGGGGAGCAAAGCCCCCTCTTAAGTGCCAGCATCACCTGAGAAGGCTCGCAACAACTGGCTTTCCTCTGGCACTGATGGATCTGCACCTGTTTCGGGTTAGTTCTGGGGTGGGGTGAAAAATTGGGAGACAGAGCTTCCTGCATCTCCCCAAAAATAAAATAAAAATAAGAAGAAAAAAAAACCCCGTTGGCTCTGATCTCTTCTTTTGGCTTTAGCCATCACTGAGAGCGCGAAAGAGAAGCCTGGGAACACAAAGACACACATTCCCTCGGGTTGTGACAGCCATGCCAGGCCCTCTGCAGCTGTGGCTTCCTCCCCTCCCTCTTCTCCTCTCCAGCTCTGTGTGTCTTTGTTCTCCGAGCTGAACTCGCCAGACTGAGCCAGCTGTGAAGAATTTAGATTGACACCATCCAGGGACTGGAGGATCCCCTTTCTGCCCTTCCCTGCTGCCGCAGAAGGCCTTCTGCCAGGCAACCTCTGCAAGGGGAAGGGAATTCTGTGCAGCAATTCTGTGGCTAAAAGAGGGCAGCAGAAGAGGGGGATGGAAACATTTGACTGAAATGGTATAAGGTTTCCTGCCTGAGCAGGGGGTTGGACTAGATGATCTCCAAGGTCCCTTCTAGATTCTATTCTATTCTATTCTATTCTATTCTATTCTATTCTACTGTACTCTATATTCTATTCTGATCTGTTCTATTCTTTCTACTCTATTTTCTATTTTATTCTATTTTTTTCTACTCTACTCTATTTTCTATTCTATTCTATTCTATTCTATTCTATTCTGTTCTGTTCTGTTCTGTTCTGTTCTGTTCTATTCTATTCTATTTCCATTCCATTCATTGTTCTATTCTATTCTATTCTATTCTATTCTATTCTATTCTATTCTATTCTATTCTATTCTATTCTATTCTATTCTATTCTATTCTATTCTATTCTATTCTATTCTATTCTATTCCACCCGTCCACAAAGCCATAAAAGTTGGGGAACTCTGCTGTATAGGATGCTTTGCCTTCCTACGAGCACTGATTGTAACTCAACTCTTTTTTGTGGTGTTGTAGGTCCAAACGGTCACGAAATTAACTGTTGTAAGTTGCGGACTACCTGCACAGGCTACCTGCTTTCGTTAATTACAAGCCAAGCGAAAATAGAAGTGATTGTCAAGCCATTTCTTTCTCTATTCGTATTCCTCAGTACGTATCAAGAACATCCAGCAGAGATTCCCTCCAACGTACAGAATCTGGCGACGAGCAACCTCTAAAACTTCCAGATGAAAAAGAGAAGGCCGTCAACAGCGTCCTTGTTTTAAAATTCTTTATTTATTAAAAAAAAAGTACACTTCTTTCCACGGTCGAACCATTCTTCTTGTTCTCTCTCTCTCTCTCTCTTTCTTTCTTTTAAAACTTTGACTTTGTACAAGTAAAAGACGGTGAAGCGAGTGAATGCTCCCAATGAAAACCCCCCTCCCCGGAAAAAAATAAAATAAACAAAGGAACCAAAAAGAAATTATTACAAAGCATTGGGAAAAATTTAAAAATAAAAAATAAAACCAGGAATGAAAGCAAGTTCATTTATTACACTATCTATAATATTTGTCTTCTCCACATTTTTTTTGTTTTTGTTTTTTTTTTTACAAAAAAAGCACTTACAACACAGAAAAACACATCCCTCCCAACGGATATTTTTATTTCTCTTGTGCCACAAGGTTGATTAGAGCAGGAATGTGATGAATGGGAACAAGAAAGTTAAAATTACATAGACCGTCATTTCTCAACCTGGGCAACTTTAAGACGCGAGGACTTCAACTCCCAGAATTCTCCAGGCCAGGTGGCCTGGAGAATTCTGGGAGTTGAAGTCCACACGTCTTAAAGTTGCCCAGGTTGGGGAACCATGGTAGAGAGAGACTCATCTGAGTGAAAGGGAACACATCAGAATGTAGAAAAGAAATCAAAACAACAATGCAGCTGGTTGATCTGTTGGCAATTATTTGGACTGCGTGAATATCTCGTATCTTTGAAAAGCACTATATACACACTTGCTTGCAAAAGACCACACAGATAGTCCTTGACTTACGACCTGCAACTGGGACCAGAATTTCCATTGCTAAGCAAGGCACTTGTTAAATGAATCCCTCCAACTGTTAGGTGAATAACATGGTCATTAAGCAAAACTGGCTTCCCCCGTTGACTTGGCTTGCCAGAAGCCGGCTGGGAAGGTCGTAAATGGTGATCAAGTGACCCTGGGATCCTGCAACTGTTATAAATACATGCCGGTTTGCCTAGTGTCCGAATTCTGACGTGACCGTGGGGATGCCATGACGGTCGCAAGTTCGAGGACCAATCATAATTTTTCCCCCAGTGCTATTATTGACTTCCAACAGTTGCTAAATGAATTGAGCCCAGCATTTTTGTGGCTGAGTGAGACATTTTGTTACGATGCCCCCTTTTGCGTCCATCCTGGCCACCTTTAAGTGAATCCCTGCAGCTATTCAGTTAGTAACATGGTCTTTAAGTGAATCTGGCTTCCCCCATGGACTTTGCTGGCCAGAAAATCGCAAAAAAATATGATCACGTGACACCTCCCCCCCCGGGATACTGCCACCATCGTAAATACGAGTCAGCTGCCAAGCGCCTGAATTTTGATCTTGGGGGACCATGGGCATGCTGCAATGGTCGTTAAGTGTGAAAAATGGTCATAAGTCACTTTTTAAAAGTCTGGTCGTAACTTTGAACGGTCACTAAATGAAGAGTTGTAAGTCAAGGACTACCTTTTTCGGATGCTTTGCCTGCAATGGGACCTTGTATTTTTGGTTCATGAATCCAGAAGGAGGATCAAACCTCGGTCTATTTTCCAGACAAGTTACACTGCCTTTTTCTTCCTGTGCATAAAATGCTCCCCAAATAGTATTCTTCTGATAAAGTTCGGATTCTGAATACTGCTGATTCGGATTCAGTAGCAATCCGAATCTGTTCTGCCTAAAGGACAAATAGGAAAAAACGCCCCCCGCAGCTAAGCTCCCTTCCAGCAAGGCTCTTGATTTGAAGCTGATCTCAACTTTTAGGGTGGGTTTCATTTTCTCCTTAAGGAGAACTCCAGCAAACTTCTCGCCTGCTTTTTAAAAAAAAAACAACAAAAACAAATAACCTGCTGGAATAAGCAAAGAAACGATGCTAAAAGAAGAGAGGGAAGGGTCTCTTCATGAAATACAATAACGAAAATCAAATTGCTGGGATGGGGAAAACCCAGACAGTAACTCTTCTTCCAAACATCTGCCAGATGTGCTCTGCAATACGGAGGCTTTAGAACCATTTGGAAACCTCAGCAATGTTGGGTCTGGATTAAAATTCTGGAAAGAAAATCTGAGATTGCATTTAAATCCATTCCAAGGTTGGGATAGCACTATCCACCTTCCTCAGTGAGAAGAGAGTCTTGCCGTGTTCAATAAATAGGGAATATCTAACAATACATTTTCTGTTTGAGACCATTCACAAGTGACTCTGGCTGCTTGCACCCTATAATTTCCAGAGAGGAAAAATTAGGATTGTGAATGGCAACCTCGAGCAGCCAGCTCAGGGCTGATTCACCTTGTGTCTTCCAAAATTCTAGACTATAACTCCCAGGTTCCAAAAGCAGCTAGCCATCAGAGGCTATAGGAACGGTAGCTATCCACTTGGAGCTGGTTTTCCAATCAATTCATCCCTCGAGCTTTGAAAACTTGGGTCCGATCAGAAGTCTCAAAAAAAATACCTTAAATATGTTACTGTACCAAATCTTTCAGGGGATACGATTAGCTGTGCTCAGGGGAAGCCAATGAATCTCTTCTCCAGCAGAATCTGAGGAGATGAGGAGGACCAGATGTTGGCAACATGTGGAGATTTAAGAGGTCCGGACATGAAGGCGGGAACTTTTCAGAGCAAGTAGGAATTTTGTGTTTTTACTCAATTAGCAGAGGCTTCTGCCAGACTACAGCCTATAGTTTTGCTATACTGTGCATCAAAAGAGGAGACTCAGAAATGCAGATTGAACCTAGAGTAGCCGCTCATATTTTTATCACATTGGATCCTGAGCAGATCAAAGCTTTGACCCAGATTCCTCCATGGTTATTATTATTATTTCTTAATTGCAGGCATTTTATTTCATGCTATAGATTGATTGGGACTCGGAGAGTCCTGCGTATAGAACCAGTCACGTTCCTGTGTGTAAGATTTTAGACTGGATGGTTGACAAAGGCCTGAAGGGTAGAAAGGCAAGAAGGGATTCAACAGAGAAGGGGATGCAGAAATGGCAGCCAACTGGGCAAGATCGTACATTTTGTTTTAAATAAGTCTCGCTACGGGAAAGTTGGCATCATCCAGATGGGAGAATGGGTGGCTTCTATGAACACTGCAGGCAGGCAATACAAGCGTCTGTGTGGAGCTGTGTGCAGAGACACTGGTTTGCTTGGCACAAAGCCTGCTAATGCTGCTGAAGCACAAATTTATGAACTAGCATAAAAGAGAATATTTGCAGCTCAGGAGTCAGCTGTGAGGTCCTTGGTGCTCTTTTGAGCGTGACTGTTTTCTTGCAGACGTTTGAGTACCTAACTAGCTAACATCATCATTGCTGGGGTGGTGGTGGGGAATTGCTCTCCCCACTCCCTTCTAGCACTGATGACAATACCTAGTTGGATAACAAGCAAGAAAACAAGCAAGTTCAAAGAGCACCAAGGACCCCACAAAACACTACTGTACTAGTGTTTAATGTTGGCTTGGTGGAACTGCTGAGTTTTGGTGCATTGGTGCACTCCACCATGCGTCCTCGAGCTATTCATGCAATTACAAAGCACAAAGGATCTCCCTGCTCTTCTCGTTTAGCACAGCAGCTGCTCCTACATGCAAGCAGAAGCATCAGGACAGATGATGTTTTGTGAAGAGTTGCACATGACTGGCAAACTGAAAGAAATCAAAACAAAACAGTGCCACAACATAAAAAAATTGGACACCGTAATTATTTCTTAAAAAAAATAAATCCATCAGCATTAAATGTTTTAACATTTCAAAACATTAAGAAAGCCTTGTACAGAGGATGTATTAACTGAAAGGAATGTTAAGGAATTGAGTCACTCTATTTCTCCTGTAGTCTGTTGGCTGAGCAACTCAAAGGTTTTATCTAAAAAGGAAGTGAAGACACCCTATGCATCAATTTTCTCTCTCTCTCTCTCTCTCTCTCTCTCTCTCTCTCTCTCTCTCTCTCTCTGTGTGTGTGTGTGTGTGTGTGTTGGGGAAGGGAGGGCCACTGTCGATAAGAGATGCTAATCCCAACAGTTGTTTCATTTGGTGAAAGCTAAGCTTTATTTCCATTTTTCCCCCTTTGGGATTTATTTTAATGCTTTCAAAGAAGTTTTAAAAAATCATGCCTGTAGCTAATTTTTCTACAGCCAGGATAGTAGATAGCATTCTGCACGGGCTACTTGCTGACTTATTTTTTTGGTCCTGGAATGAAAAACAAAGGAGTAGCTGGGGGGGGGGGGGTCCTCCTGTTTCTGACGGTCAACCACATTAAATAGTTCAGGTTTTGCCCCAACAAAGAGACAACTCCCCCCCCCAAGTTTAGTTATGTTGGAACGTTCAAGCCATTTCCAGTTTGGTTCCAAAAAACATACAGACCAACTCAAAAGCGTCCCAACAGAGTGGTTTGGATTTCAGCCCCAAACAAAAACACATTTTTCTAGTTTCACACACATCTCTATTTGCTTGCCCTTGAGGCTACTTAATTGGGAGGGCCAGTGACCGGACTAGTAGCCTCCTGTGTGCATACAAAGCCTGTTAAGCTTTGCCAGTCACCTGGTAGACTTCCAACATTAAACAATGAGACTTGACGAAGGAGAACAAGCATCTGATGGTTTGTCTGTTCACTAACTGACATTTCCAGGAATGAGAAACGGGTAGGTATGGACTTGGTTAAGTGACTCTAAGAAGATCCTCATCAACAAAGATGTTGGGTCCAGGAGCAAGTGAGGAGGGGAGGGGAGAGAAAAAAAGAGATAACGTGGCATGCAAATCTTGATAGACCCTGAACCTCTCTCTTAAAATTATAATTAAGAACAAAAACAACAACAACAAAAAAAGACCCACACTTATTACACTTCTCCTCCCTGGATATCATGCACTCTCTTGTTTGCTTCTTTCTTTTCCTAAATGTTCTTCTGAAGATGAAGTTGAGTCTTTTTTTTTCTGTGGCCATGGAGAAAGGCAGGTGATCCTTCTCTTCCCGCCACAAGTGCATTGTGGGAAATGGCCACCGAAGATGCTGAAAGGAAGATACAGGCACAGAGATCCAGGAGAGTTGGAAAGGAGCCAAGCTCTTGGCCCCAATTCTGCGCGTTTGTGCTTTCGGTTTCGGCAGCCCCCAGCCCCACCTTGCTTTCCAAAGTCCACGGGTGTGTGTGTGTGTGTGTGTGTGTGTGTGTGTGTGTGTGCCTTTGGCCCCCTCCCCTCCCCAAAGTTAAGACCATAAACAAACTCCAGTGTTTCTGAAAGGGGTGGGAGGGTGAGAGAAGCCCACAGGCTGACCAAGAGACACTTCTATGTTGCAACCCGGAGGTGTAGATGGGGTGGGATCGGTATACTATACAAAGACAGGCAATAATAATTAAAAGTATTAACATCAAAGCCACCACTGATCAGTACAAACGACACTGTAAGGGACCAATCTCTGTCGGAGAAATTAAGCAGGGGAGAAGAAACATTGCTCTCCTCTCCCAAAGAAAACTAAACTCATAAGCCAAGCAACATCCCTCCCGCCCCCAACTCCCCTGCTTTGCCCCTTCCGGGGTGCCCCCAAAGTAGTGGAAGTTCTCGTTGGCTTCCGAAGTGTCCCTGTACTGTGTCCCACTCCCCAGCTGATGGATGTCTCTGGGTGTGCGTGTGTTGGGATGGTCAGGGGGCTCTGGGTGTGTGACAAGGCACACGGGCTCCGCGGAGCGGCCAACAGCTCTGGGGCATGGCCGGTGAAGAGAGGGCAAGAAAGGGGAGAACGTGGACCAAGCTACACATACCACTCTTTTTTGGAAATAAAAGACCCGTCATTCTGAGAGACCATGTTATCGGCTATGTCCAGTTGCTCGGGGTCATACTGGAATCCAAGTGTCCGTTCGTTGTAGGCTTCAGAGTGGGCTTCGCCCTCGTCCACTGTGAAGTAAGGCCGCTTGGAGTCCTCCTCGTACTTGTTGGGACAGGACCGGTGTTTCCGCTCAGCCCCGGCGTCATCTTCGTCCTCGTAGCTGTTGCTGCCCAGCGGGCCGGGCTTTTTCTCATCGTCTGAGTCGTCGGGATACTGGAGGTTCTGGGCCATGGGTGGGTGATGCTGGGGGATGCCCGCCTTGCTGTACCCGTTGCCGTAGACGTGCTTCTTGGTGCTGTAGTCGCCCTTGAAAGTGTGGCGCCGGTGGCGGAGCACCATAAGGACGACCACGGCCACCACTACGACCAACGAGGCTCCGCCCACCACGCCCCCAATCACAGCAGTGGGGACGGTCGGATGTGCCACGGATGTGCCCGGTGGAGACGGGGTGTAGGGGAATTCTGGGTAGGAAAAGACAGATGGAAGGGGGAACAAGCATCAGTCTGTGAGGAATGGCAAACACATGCTTTCAGACTTGAAAAATAATAAATAATAATTTCAAAAAATCGGAGGGAGATGAGGAGAAGGAAAAGGGGAGGGAAAGCCGGGGAAGGGGGCAGGAAGTGCCTACCTATGGAAGCCCTGGTTTGGGCTCTTCATACCCAGCTTTGTGGTCAGAAAAACCTTGTCCTCTCACACAGCCCGTGGTGGAAATGCTGGTAACTCAACCGAGGCATTCCATCAGCACTGCATATAACCACCTTACATCAAATCACATTTCTTCCCCATTTCAGCACACTGGGGTCCACAAGAATGTGCATCCCCTTGAGAGACCTTCTAGAAACTCACAATATCTGTCAGGTGCAAACTATGGACCCGCATATGCAAAGTCTGAGCTAACTACTTTATTATGTTCTGCCTTTAATACAGGAATCTCCCCCATCTGGCTGCCTACTCTTGGGAGCTAATAGGTAAGGCTCCAAGGAACTTGGGAGAGCGGGGTGGGCCCTGGCCCTTTTGTGGTTGTGCAATGACTCCAGGCTAGCCCTGCACTTGATTCCCTCCTCCCTGCCAGTTCTGGGTGTTTCTCAACAGTGTCCAACCCTTGAAACGAATTCCCTCTCTGTGACCTCTTGCCAATACCAAGATAAGATTCTGCCTGGATCCACCTGCTAAATATTTAGTCAATCCCCAAGAAGGCTTCCTGTTCATAAGCATTAATTCCTCATGAGGATGAGATCTCATGTGGTTCGTGAGCTCGTCTTGTTTGCATGAGGGATATTAAGAACTGACAGGCACCCAGATCGAGAGAGGCACCAACAAGACTGAACAAAGAGGTAGGAGGCCATGTTTGTAACCGAGACTAAACCAGGCACAGATGTCACCTCTTGGGCAGGGCCTGCAAGTCTGCTTCTGGGTCCAATTCAAGGTGCTGGTTATCACCTTTAAAGCCCTACATGGCTTGAGGGCCAAGCTATTTGAAGGACAGCCTCTCTCCTACTACTGTACATCCACCTGACCCAGTAAGATGGGAAGACAGGTGAGTCCCATCTATTAGGGTGAACATCTGGTGGGACCATGAAAGATGACCTTCTTGGTGCGATAAAGAGAGAGAGAGAGAGAGAGAGAGAGAGAGAGAGAGAGAGAGAGAGAGAGAGAGAGAGAGAGAGAGAGAGAGAGAGAGAGAGAGAGATCAGTCCCCAGCTTTTTTCCTCTACCTTTTCCAGTTAGCAAACCCCCTGGCCTTTCTTTTCCCACCCCTGGCTGGGGAATTATGCATTGCTGCTTGTCTACTCGAGCTTTTCCACCACATGATGTGGAGAAGAAGGAGGCTCTGCAGAGGACCTCAAAGACCTGAACGGAAAACCCTGAAGGCTTGGCTTATCTCTCTGCCTTTGGCCCGAGTGTGTGTTACTAAAAGTGGGGCTGAGTTTCTGGAAAGCCAAGACTCGTCACCATGTCTGATGTCAGGTCCATCCTCTCTCAAACAACCAAATCTTCTCAACTCTTATCACACAAAGCGCACATAAGAGAAAGTACCGGCTTGTCTTCCCAAAACAATAATAAAAAAGGGAGCTACTTTCTGCTAAGGAAATGGGCACGTAGAGTAACCCTCTACACAAAGTGTAACCCTCTCTGTGAATTATTATTCCCAGCAAAGTGTAGAAGTGAGAAAAGATGGCGCAGAAAGCGTGCATGCAAAGACACCAGCTCTGTTCAGACTCACATGCATTAAATAAAGGTTTGCACACAAAGGAAAGCATGAACTGCAGCTGTTGTGCTGGGAAAAGGTGCAGCCAAACGCATCAGGGTAAAACACTAAATTGGATCCCATTTGCTTTGCCAGTTAAACAAAATCAAAAGTAAATACTAAATGCGCTCTGTTTAACAGACGTTGATTTAGCAGACTTTGGATTTAGCGGACATTTTTTTGCTTCCAATTCAGTTCACTACATTACGGATCTGTCCTTTAAACGAAGGCTTTCTTGTGGATTTAACAGACACTCTTCTCCAATAAAGGTTTATTATAGTAAACTTTCACTCTGTAGTCAATATAATTACTCTCCTAGTTTGAGTAATTTCCTCTTACTAATCTTAGGCTTGAAATTGCTTGCCCTTTTTGACATTCTGGATAACCCCAAATGTTGGCCAGAGATCCTGAGAGTTCTTTCTGTCTGATACACACCACGCTCTCCAATTCTTCACATGCGAATCTGGGCTTGCCTGTATTATGCTCAGAGGCCCTCTTCCTTCCCACCCTTTGAGGTTTCACTCTGACACAGGACAATGGTTCTGCATGGACAGGGACCGGGTGGATTTTTCCATAAGAAAGAGGCTACAAAAATGAAAGAAAAGGGGAAAGCGATTTCCCCGTACTATACCCTGGTTTGCACCCCCAGTTAAGGGCGATGCGTAGGAGGCATCACCTTGATAAGGCAAGCACATTTCAAGCAAGAGGTATGCCCCCACCCCCATGTTACCCCCCCCCCCCCAGAGGTGAGCAAAGACATGTGTGAAGTGTGCTAGACTCAGGTTTTTCCAGGTCAGAACGTCCCGGAGAAAGAAAATCCCTTGGTCCCAATTCTTTTCCTCTTTCACCCGTCCCCTTATTCTCAATTCAGCAGCAAAAGGGCAAGATGCTGATCCTTTTCACACAACCCCGGCGAGACTTGGTTGCCATGACGTTTGAAGGCATCCTTCTCCCCCCATGGGGCTGCCTGCAAGAATTCACACATTTCCGTGGATTTTGTCTCTTAGAAAGGCTATTCCTTCCACCAACCCCTAACCCTTTCCAGGTTTTGACCAGCCCTGGGCTCCCAAAGCCCGTTGGAACCCAATTCTGAACAATGCCAGGGATGCCATTCTCAACACAGATGATGAAGGGACTATATGGGCAACTGAGAGATGCCAGGAAAGTCCAGGGCTAATAGAGGCTAAGAATCCCTTCCGGTTCATCTAGAAAAAGACAAAATATTTGACAGGCTGCCACAAAAGAAAAGAAAAGGGGTGTGTGTGTCAACTTATTTTCCAAAGCAGCAGAAGGCAGGACAAGAAACAACGGATGGAAACTAATCAAGGAGAGAAGCAACCTAGAACTGTGGAATAATAAACCAGTGGAACAGCTTTGCCTTCAGAAATCGTGGGTGCTCCATCACTTTTATCAAGAGACTTGACAGCCACTTGCCCGAAATGGTATAGGGTCTCCTGCTTGAGCAGGGGGCTGGTCTAGAAGACCTCCAAGGTCCCTTCCAGCTCTATTCCGATTCTAAAAAGGAGGGGAAGAGAGGAGGGCGGGCTTTCCAGGGAAAGAAATTCAGGAGGACAGCAGATGATGGGTGGGACCTTCTGAACACGGCCACTTGGGGGTGATAGAGACCGAAGATTTGTGTTGTGTGGTTACCCTTCGCAACGCAATGGAAGCGAGGGGTCCTTGGTGCTCTCCGAGCTTGGCGGTTTCCTTGAAGACGTTTCTTGCAGAATGTGCTACTCACCGATGATGCAACCTAGTTTGGGTCAGGCAAGGTCTGCAAGAAAACCACCAAGCTCAGCGGGCACCAGAGTCCTCATTTCAATCCCGAGCTGCAAATATTCTTCTGTACTGATAACGATGGACCTTTCAGCCTAAGGCTGCTTCTCCTGACCAGGCTCCTCTTTAAAAAATAGCAGATAAGCACAATACAGGCTTGCAACAGCTCATTCAGTGACTGTCTGAAGTTACAACGGCATGGAGGAAAAAGGACTCGGGGTCTTCAAAAAAATAAAAATAAAAAAAATCATCTCTTCAAGGATGTTGGTGGGTCAGAGATTGTTGCTTAGCACTGTCTCCTCCCCTCCCCACCAATTCAGATCTTCTCATGCGGTGCTTTTTCAGGGATGAATCTTGTAGGAGAACCGGTGGGCTGATGCCGGAGGTCCTACCGTCCAAGTTGGCCCCAAAATGCTAGAATTCCTGGCGCCTGGATGGAAGTGGAAGAAGAAAGAAGACCAAAGGGAAGCCGAGCATAGCGAGGGAACCACGGTCCTCCTTCTCATCGAGAAAGCTCTCCAGTCCTGCTGCCATTAAAAAGAGGGGGCCTGAGCATCCTAAAGAGCTACTATAGGTCTTTCCCTCCTCTACTTTGCCCCAACAGCTGTTGCATTCAAGTCAAGCATCCTGTCCCCCTGCCAACCGCTTGGTCTCCTGGGACAGCTGCTGGAGCAGAAGAAAACCGAAGGATCGTTGCAGCGTTCCTTTTATCCCACCAGAGAAGGACAATGGGAGATTTATTTAACAAGGACTCCATGTGCTTTGGGCCTGCTGGAGAGCTGGAAATCTCCTAGGTAAGGAAGCCTTCTGAGATCCGTTCCAGAGAGATGAATCGTACAGGCCCAACCTGTTCCTGATGGACAACTGGAGAAGGTCCACTGGCCAAGTCTGTCTTCTCATACAGCTGGACATGAAAAGGGCCATGTTCAGTTCTCTGCTGACTCGAGTCTCTGACTTACAGCTTGAGGAAAGGGTCCATCAAGTTTCTAGACCCCAGGGAAGTCAGGTGCCCCCCCCCCTGCAATCTGTCTCTGCTTCTCAATATGAGAATTCCACGCAGGTGGGAAATGGTGGAAATGCTTTCATGGGTCTCTCTAGCGCAGTGTTTCTCAACCTTGGCAACTTGAAGAAGTACGGACTTCAATTTCTAGAATTCTCCAGCCAGTTTTGCTGCCTGGGGAATTCTGGGAGTTGAAGTCCATACGTGTTCAAGATGCCAAGATTGAGAAACACTGCCTTAGCACGTCAAAGCCCATGTTGGTCAAGGAGAAACAGCATGCCTCATGGAACTTCCATATGCAAACGTGTTTCTGATCAGAGAGGAGAGAAAAGCATCCTACTCTTCCTAAGTGTGTGGATTTCCATGAAAACAAGTAATCTTAGCAGAAAGTATGGAGATTTTTCTCTTCATTAGCATAAGCAATTTTCTAGCCATCAGAGTTTTTCAGGTAAGCAGGTAAACTGGAGCGTCTTAAAAATATTTTTTTGAAAAACAGGGAGGGAGAGGGAAAGGGCCTGCTGTAAATCTGAGCACCGAATTAGCATGCATATTTCTGATTTAATTCAGTTTCTGATCCCCAATTCTGAACTCCCAGCACATTCATTTTTTAAAAAAAAAACAAGTTGCGTTTATACCATCATGATGACTGCTAGTTGGATTTATATATTACTTGGACTGCAACAATGTCCTTCCATTTTTAAACCAATACAAGGAATTCATATGCAAAGCAAATTGATGAAATACTGTAAATCCTAGCCTAAAAAATGTGTTCCACTTTAATCTTAAAGCTTATAAATTCCCAGTTAATTTACCTTTTTCTGCTGCTTTCTCCTCTTTTATTGTTTGTCTGTTTCCTGTTTTTTCCTTTCTTACAAATCTTTTCAAAAATACAATAGGAACAATCTAAAAAGACCTCTCTTGTGATTTGCAGCCAGCCAAGCCTTGGTACTGCCAAGACACTTCACACATGCTCAGGCAAACTCATTAATAATATCCCAAGGTTACTACTTAGGGTTATGAAACAGATTCCCTGGTTTTCCTACAAGATAAGATCACTTTTAAGATGGTGCTATGGAGCTCCAGGGCTACCACCACCCTTCAGAGGACATTCTTAATCTGCTCTGGCTTCAAAACTGATTTTGAATCCTAATTTCTGGAGCAAATGAAACTCAGGAAATTAAAAAGCATCACCCTGGCCTGGATTTGGGGCTGGGAAGACAGGCAGCATGTCTAAGAGGGGGGAAATGAGGGAGGGGCGGCTTAATCAGGCTGCAGGGGCGACCCCTTGAAAGCCTATCCAGAAGTTTTGCAGCTGCTGCTGATGTTTCAAGCCCTGACAATTTTGGAGACTGGAGCCAGCTGGATTTTAATCTCACCTACTGCCTGTCAATCAAGAGCTTTGGTGGGGGGAGGGTGTAGAGGACCCAGTCCCATCTTCATTTCTGCAAACTGGGGGGGGGGGACTGGCAGTCAGGTTCCCAGGTTCCCCCAAACCAACATCCATTCTGCCCACTGAGCTTTGCTCTTGAAACCACATCTGCATGCGTCCATGAAGGATGTTAGGCTTAAACCTCCTGCTTTCCTTCCAATGGACCCCCCCCAACAGATTTTGAAAAAGAGCATCTCTTGTTGGGTGCCCCAATCTCCCTCCTCCTTCTATCCCCAGCTGTTGCTGCTGGATCAAGGTACTTGACAGCACTGGGACTAAAAAGATCTTGCTTTTTTCTGGTTTAATTAGTCACCGAGAAGCTTGCCTCCTGCTCAAGACTGCCAAGTGACAGAAGACACCTTGGCTGGGAGATCGCTTATCTTATTTGATCCAAGAATCCGTACCATTCATTCTCTTGAGGGGGGAGAGAGGGAGGGGGGATGGGGTGGGTGAGGAAGAAGATTATCCTTGAAAGCCCAGACTGAGAGACAGAATGAAGAAAAGTATGAGTTAACTTGGCCAAAGCTGGCCGATGTCTTAAGGACATCTGTTACCGTCTGATCTGCTTCTTCCTCCCAGCCTGGATCTCCACCGTTGGGGTGTCTCCATCCAAGCTTAAGTGGTCAAGCCAAGGCTGGGAGTGTCATTTAACATGGTTAAAAACTGGCACTCCTTTTTTGGAAAATTAACACAGTTCTGTACAGGTGAGGATCAGGTACGGTGTGAGGGTCACCGAGAGGGACATTACCAGACCAACCTGATTTTATAACTTGGGTTGTAAAGCGAACCATTGTGTCCAAGTTGCGCAGGGTGTTTGTGTGGTAGTTGGGACTTCAGAACTCGGTTGTAAGTACCTTTTGGGGGAGTCCATTGCACCTTTCAATGGTTGCCAAGTGATTGGTCGTATGTCGAAGTCTACCTTTAATGGTTATGGTACTAGGCGAGGGGAGATCTAGGCTTAGGTTGCTCTTCGCAGAGTCTCCGTTTCTCAGCTTCTTTGAGCACGTTTGAGGTGACAGAAATCAAACGAGGGAAGATTTTATGGTATGGGGTCTCCTGCTTGAGTGGGGGTTGGGCTAGAAGACCTCCAAAGTCCCTCTCAATTCTGTCCTTCTGTTATGCTGCCTTCAACTCTCAAAAGACAAACATCGATGCGACAACCACAATAATGCTGTGAATGACGTCTGAGGATGATGCTACCACAGATTGGTTATAGATCAATAGTTCTCAACCTCAGCCACTTTACGACGGGAGGACTTCAACTCCCACGCTTCCCCCAGCCACCATACTAGGTGCGGAATTCTGGGAGTTGAAGTCCACCCACCTCGAGGCCGCTTAGACTGAGAAACATGTCGACGAAGATTCTCAGTCATCCAGTTGAATCATGGCAACTTGGACTAATTTTTTCTTGTTAGTTTGAGACGTTTCACCACTCATCCAAGCAGCTTCATCGGTCAGAGCATGCTAGTTAGGCACAGAGTCGCTGGAATGTACCAACTCCTGACACCCCTACTTGAGGTTGAGAAACACGTCCGTAGATGGCCAGGAATGCTTGAGTCTAGATTTTGCAAGGGTTGGGCTAGATACCCTCCACCACCTCTTTCCACCTGTAAGAAAGCTGGCTTCCCAAGTCCATGGAGTTGCCAGAGTCAAAATTAACTTGTGCACACACACACACACACACACACACACGCACACGAAACAGTTGGGGAGGAAACCCTTTGAGTTCAGCTGAGCATCCTCCTAACAAGCGATCGAAACAAAGCTTTCAGCTCCCAGGCTGGACATCTGACCACACGCAGCAGGATGGTGAAAAACAAGCATAGGCTCTCAAAAGAATAGTTCAAGTCAGATCTGCCTACTTTTGAATGAGGAGGCCTGGCTGGCTGCAGAGTGGAGCAACCATCCATGAAAGTCTCCTCTCTATGCATGCCCAGATGTGCATGGTTAGCGAGGCATGTTCCCTTCAACCCCAAGCTTCCTCTCTCCCTGGACTCTCCTTATTAAGATTGTGCAAGCCAGCCGTGATAGACTTCCCCACCTCACTGGCTGGATCCAGCATAAGCTAACAAATGTACTGCAATGCTCAGCTACTCCGTGAACAGATTGCGAGAATAAAATATTCAATTTCCAACAAACCCTCGCTTTAATGGGCTCTAACTGGCAGGGAGCGTGGCCACCGTGGTCAACTCAGCCATGCCTGTTCTCCCTGGGGGCTGAGGAATGACCCGTGGGGTGTGGAACAAGTGGGTCCCTTGGACGTGGGTGCCGGGTTCGGGCCCTTTTGCCTTCTCAACCTCTCTCTGGGCTGCAGAGCAGACCTTAAATATCACGCTGATATTCTGCTCCTGGGATGCAAAGTTGCATTTTGCCCTGGCTGGAAAAAAATTTAAGAGGGTAGTGCAATGGTGGGATTCAGCCGGTTCGCACCACTCCGGCAGAACCAGTAGCTAATTTTTTGTTGCCCGGGCCCAGAATGGACTTCCGGAAGCCGCATCCACACAGAGAACCGGTTGTTCAGATATTTGAATCCCACCACTGGGGTAGGGGGCACCGAAGGCCTAAGAATACAAAAAATGGATGTGACAGGCAGGCAGTTGACACTCCCTTTGGCACAGGTCAAGAGTCACAAGGATTCCCATTTAAAGCAGGTTGTTTAAAAAGCTTTTTTTTTGGGGGGGTGGGGGGGGGAAAGGAGGGTTTCCTGTACCAGGAAAGCCACAATAGAAGATGGTGATTAAATCATATGAACAGTTGATCATCTGGACCAGCTCTATGAGAGATCAAAGGGCTGGGTGTTAGTGGCAGGGCCTTCTTAGCCGTAGCCCCCCCCCAATTTTAGAGGCCTTGGGGCCCAAAGGGTGGCTTAACACTCTCCTTGTCATCCCATAAGTGACCCCAATTGGCGCCGCCATTCAACTTGTGACCACAAATGGGCAACAAAATTTCCATCGCTCAGCAAGGCGGTTCTTAAGAGGGAGGCGCATGCCCCATTTTCACTACCCTTTCTGCTACCGCCGTTAGGTGAATCTTTGCAGTTGTTAAATGAATCTCCCCTAGGCAGGGGGTGAATCTGGCTTGCCCCACTGACTTGGTGTGTAAGAAGCTGGCGGGGAAAGGCCAGAAACGGAGACCTTGTGCCTTCGGACGCTGCAACCCTTGTAAATACACGCTAGTCGCCATTTGCCCGAATTTTGATCAGGTGACCCTGGGCTGCCACGACGGTTGTTAAGTGCGAGAACCGGTCCCCGGTCCCATTTTTTCAGCGCCGTTGTTCTTTTGGAAGGTCGTTCAATGAACAGTTGCAACTCGGGGACTGTCGATATGTAGTTCAGCTGCCTTTTGGGTCTTTTAAAGCAAAGCATTTTAATCATTGCAGTTCATGGCCGTTTGCTTCTGAGTTACGCCTGTTTTTAATACTGTGCCATCATTCATGAAGACGCTGCTCGATCTGTCCTTTTTGGCAAATTCTGGATTTTTTTGGTTTGTATTTAATTGCCCTCCTTTTTATCTTCACGGCTGCCAGCTGCTGGGAAAGATCACGAGAAGGATGTGGCTTTTCCCCTTCTGCAGTTATTAGGTTTTCCCACAGCCCTCATTGGCATCCGAAAGCTCAGATCAGCTAGACTTGAGGTCCAGTTTTTGCGAAGATATAAAACTCCACCCCAGACTCCCAATTATGAGACGGTTGCAGGGGGACCTGGAAGAGCCATGGGGGATACAGTAGTCCTCAACTTACAACAGTTTGTTAAGTGACCGTTCCAAGTTGCAATGGCACTACCATTTGTCTAAAATGGTATAGGGTTTCCTGCCTGAGCAGGGGGTTGGACTAGAAGACCTCCAAGGTCCCTTCCAGCTCTGTTATTCTGTTGTTCTATTCTTCCTTCCTTCCTTCCTTCCTTCCTTCCTTCCTTCCTTCCTTCCTTCCTTCCTTCCTCCCTCCCTCCCTCCCTCCCTTCGTCCATCCATTGCCAGGTTTTTAAGAAGAGACTGGACAACCATTTGTCAAGCTCGAGCAGAGGGCTGAAGACCTCCAAGATCCCTTCCAACTCTGTTGTTATTATTATTATTATTGATCATCGCACAGTCAGCCAGATGTTCAGACTGCATTTGGCATTTTTGTCTACCTATTGAGTCCTTACCAAGGACCTGGGATAGGCAGATGTGGATGTTTGAATTGATGGTATTACAGATATCGTCGCAGGATGGAAGCCGTTATTATTATTGTTGTTGTTGTGACTTATGACCGTTTTTCACACACGTGACCAGTGCAGCATCCCCAGGGTCACATGATCAAAAGTCCAATGCTTGGAGACTGACTCATATTTATGACGGTTGCAGGGTCCTGGGGTCACATGACCCCCTTTTGTGACCTTCTGCCAAGCAAAGCCAATGGGGGAAGCCAGATTCACTTAACAACCGTGTTGCCAATTTAACAACTGCAGCGATTCATTTAACAACTGTGGCAAGCAAAGGTTTTAAAATGGAACAAAGCCCTCTTAACGAATGTCTCACTTTACAACAAAAGTTTGGGGGCTCGATTGTGGTCGTAAGCCACGAGGACTGCCTGTAAAGATACCCAGACAGATGATGTACATCCATACTGCAAAGTTATAGGTGCCTTTAAAAATGTGTTGACTGTCATCAAGGAGGTTGTATAGCTTTGGGAAATTTACACAACCTGTTTGACCGGAGCAGAAGAAATGCAAAACAGCAAATGCATGAATTAAACAGCACAGGTCCTCAACTTGAAAGCGACCAAATGGAATTAATTTTTTAAAAAAATATACTGGATTTCCTTCTTAATCAGAGCTCAAATGCCCTTTTAAGAAAACTGCATATGATAAGAAGCAGTGATATAGCCGAGGTGGACCACAAGTTTTGATGCCTAGAGGGATCCACAATAATTATTCAGAAAATAGGAAAATTGGGGAATGAATCCAGCCTCAGCGTCAGGACTGGCCTGAATTGACCTAGCTTACTGCTAAAGCTTCCCTCTGGCCAAATTCTGGGCTGGGCGAGGACACAATTAGGGGACTTTATATTACATTTTTGAATTTTCTTTTTTCAGAACCACACTTGAACTTTTTGTCTGGTCCACGTGTTTCTCTTGAGAGCAAAACTCATGTATCCCTCTAGAACAGGGGCCTCCAAACTTAGCAACATTTAAGACTCGTGGACTTCAACTCCCAGAATTCCCCAGCCGGCATAGCGTGACATCACTTCCTCCCCTTGAGCCTTCCAACTTGGTGTTCTCAAGGCTGGTACGGCATCAAGAGGAGGGGAATTATCTTGAGGTTTGAAGTTGATATTCTATTATGGCACCAAAGGAAGTTGGAAGTCAATGCCTTTTTTTCTCTCCCTTACCTCACTTCTCTAACTCCCTTTTCCCTTCCCCATCTTTTCCGCTATTTGCTCGTGTATTTTCATTGTACCGTATATTAGAAACTAATAAAACTTTTGAAAGGAAAGAGGAGGGGAATTATGGGAGTTGCAACTGGGAGGATCCCAGCGGAAGGACTCTAAATGGCATTTCCATCTGTCATCTCTTGCTTTCTTCTGGCTGTAGGACCGTCCTTCTTTCTGCTGATTCCTGCCCACCGATTCTGCTAATGTCACACCTTGTCTCTTAGTCAACCCTTCCTTCTATGGCTTAGCCAACTCTGGAGGGAAATTGTACACACCACACACACGGACACGCACAGAGACACGCAATCTCTACATGCTTGGAATTAAGAATGAAGTCTGAAAAACCAACAGGAGCTCAACTACGGCAGTCCTGACCGGTGACTTTATTCCTAAAGCTTTTGAAAAACAAACATCCCTTTTGAAAACAATCGGCAGGAACAAAACACCAGCCCCGTTTCATCCTTTTCCAGACACGACCTCGTAGCATGATGTCTTTTGACATCCCATCCTCTCATATATATTTTTTTCACCCCCTCCTTCTGATTCTCATGGCCTTTCATCCTTCTGGCTTTGAACCAGATGTGGAAAGGGCACCAAAGGAAAAGAGAGAGCTAAACTGAGAAACTGCCAGCCACAGGAGAAAAGCAGGAGAAGAAACAGGAATTCCAGGAAAACCAGCACTCCTCATGAAAAACACCCTTGTAAATAAATGGAAGGGCTCAGAAAATCCCACCGGAGTCCGTAGCTTTTTCCCCAGAGGAGCAGAGAAGATGTGAGAACTCAAGGCAAGCTTGTAAAAACAAAAAACAAAAAAAACAAAAAACAAAAACAGAGGTAGCCCAAAACTTAAATTAGGTTTATCTTTTGCAAACCCCCCCCCCCAACAAGGTAGAGGCCAACTTGGTTTGCAATGCCTACCTGTGACATTCACTTCCACCTGCCCAGATCGGGTGCCGATGGTGTTGGTGGCTTCACATATATACGTCGCCGACAGTCTGTGTGTGACTGGTCCTTTGAAGAACAGAGTGCTGTTTTGAATTTCGGCACTGTCGGGCAGCGAGCCATTCAGCCTGTCAAAAACAAGAACACAAAACCCTTGGACCGTTAGCAGAAAGCCTGTCATCCGGCTAGCTAATTCTACAAGCAGCGGCTGGTGAGTTCAACAGTCATTGGGCATCTTGCTGCCATGTTAAGTTATTAGCTAACATAGCTTAAACCCATCTGGAGGGTGATTCCCGATCGATGATGCAGTAGGATCTTGGGCTAACTATCTTCTCCTCCATGGGACTGGGCAAAGAGACAGAAGATCGGTGGGGTCCTGGGTGCTCCCTGAGCTGGGCTGTTTTCTTGCAGATGTTTTATGACTCAACTAGACAACATCTCCAACTCACAGCCCAGACACATCCCTTGGAAGCTATCAAGCTTCTAAAGTCTCTCCTCTGAAGTCCTCTTTGTTAACCAACAGAAGAGAATATCTGTAGCTCAGGGGTGAACTGTGGAGTCTTTGGTGCTCTCTGAACTTGGATTGTTTTCTTGAAGACGTTTCCCAACCCAGCTAGGTAACATCATCAGTGCTAGAAGGCTGTGGGTTTTGCTCTCTGTTTATATACAAGTGGCTTGCCCTGCCAGTGTTGATGCGAGTGTTGGTTTTTTGCAAGGTCCTTGGTGCTCTCTGAGCTTGGTTGCCATCCTGCAAGCTGCACATATTCTCTTTTATTGGTGTGACAGAGATCATTTTGCACCAACAGTGAGCAATACATGCCTGGGTGCAAAGGAAAAGCCCCCAGTTTTGCACAAGATCTCTTGTCACCTCCTAAAAACACCAACAGTTGGGGGAGGTGGCTGTCATCCTATTTCAGTGTTTCAAAAATTTTAAATTATTCAGTTTCAGAAGAGAGGGCCTTTCGCGACCTACAGCTGCCATCTTTCTAACCTCTGGTATACAACTGCGTGATTTTTTTTTAAACAACAACAGCAAAAGGATAGGATGAAAAAAACCAAAACGAAATTAGTTCCCTGGCCCTAAAGAAGCGATAACTTCAACCTAGACTATTTTGTTCGCCCATCTTCTCAAAACTAGATTTGCTAAATGCTGTCTGTTCTCTGGTAACAGTTTTTCCCCATGAAACACCACGCAGAGGAATTGCAGCCTCATAACGTTAGCCCCGATAGAAACTGAGAGAAGAGGCTCAGCAAAAGAGATTAAAAATAAATAAAAATAAATCAATTCCAAAGTGTTTTGGAAAAATCACTGAACAAACACAAACAACTCTGTACAGAGAGGTAAATTATGCAGTTTACTCATTTTTTAATCAATCAGAGGGAAAGCAATTAAGTTCAGCAAAAGCAATTGACGAGCACCCAACCCAGGGGTGACAGACCCGATTTGCATTCAGACGAAGCTCCAATTAGCACCAGTGGGTGGTGGGGAAAACCCCTCCCTCCCCTTGAGAGCAATTAATGTTCCGAATATATTAGCCCAACAGCCGAGGTCCTCTAAAGCAGCTTCGCCATCTACTTGATTGCCTTCAAAACACCATCCCCGCCATCATTAACCATAGGCTATTTGGTCCAAAGAGATAGAAAAAACTGGAAGGTTGAGTTTGTCCATGTTAACGTGCCCCACTGGCAAGGACTTTGAGAAGAAACAATCAATACTTTATAATTTAAGGCAAGCTATAGCATTCCCAACCAGAAAGCTCATAATGCATTATTTTGAAAAGAAAGAGAGTGGGAGATTTGGGTCTTAGAATAATAGAATCCTAGGCCTGGAAAGGACCTTGGGGGTCTTCCAGTCCAATGCCCCAGCCCAAGGCAGGAGTCCATATACCAATTGTTGTCCTATTTTTTTCTTGAAAACCTCCAGTGATGGAGCACCCACAACTCCTGGAGGCCAACTGTTCCATTGATTAATTATGGGGTTCTTGATGCTCTCTGAGCTTGGTGGTTTTCTTGCAGATGTTTCTTGACCAAACTGTGTAACGTCATGAGTGCTAGGACTTTGACTAAGGGATGTCTCTGGATAGAATAGAATAGAATAGAATAGAATAGAATAGAATAGAATAGAATAGAATAGAATAGAATAGAATAGAATAGGGAAGGGACCTTGGAGATCTTCTAGTCCAACCCCCTGCTCAGGCAGGAAACCCTATACCATTCCAGACAAATTGTTGGCCAATCTCTTCTTAAAAGCTTCCAGTGTTGGAGTATTCATGACTTCTGGAGGCAGGTTGTTCCACTGATTAATTGTTCTAACTGTCAGGAAGTTTCTCCTTAGTTCTAGGTTGCTTCTCTCTTTGATTAGTTTCCATCCGTTGCCACATGGACAGGAAACACGGCCGAAGAAGCCAATTGTTCTTCATTGTAAACATACATTAACAGAATCTGGCAAAGAACAACCCACGGTGATGATTAGGTTGCCTCCCTCTGTTTAGATAAGCCAGCTTCTTCCTCCATGCTCATCTGGAAAATGCTCTTCTGCTGGCCTTCTTCAACCACAGAAGACCTATTTGAAGGTCGTGAGGATCGTACCCTATCCAGGGTCAACGCCAGGGTTCCAGGACTGACGTTTTCTCCCTATCAAACCGTTAAATCTCTGCCCACAGAAGAGAAAGGAAAGCTTTCCTTCTGTCGCGCTCACTTTCTAGAGGCCACGCATTGGTGAGAATGCCCACCAGGAAGCAGCCAATCTCAGCCCTCCCTGGGCCTCTGAGAAGCCTGCTTGTGAGAAAGGGACCATCCGCCCGCTCGCCTGAATGACTCCATCCAGGTCACTGCAGGTGATGTGGCCGATGACTCGCCAGCTGTGGATCCAAATGTGTCTGCTTGGAAACGCACAAACACACACAAACCGACTCACACACGAGCACTCATGCTCCTTCCCAAGCTGCCAGCCGGAGATACTCAGGTGGGTGGAAACTGATATCCCCAACAACGTCTCAGTTGCCAAGTAGGAGAAAGGAGCTTTTTTTAAAAAAGGAAAGAAAGAAGAGGTGGGAATATCTGAGGACGACCAGGCCTGAACAGATGGGTGGGTTCTATTTTGAATGTTTTCCAGGGAAACCAACCGGAATCCAGCGCCAGAGACCTACTTCTGAGGTCTAAAGAAGTCCTGCAAGCCATGAAAGGTGAGAATGAGCTAACACCTGAGAGCTTCAACAGGTCAGATCTTCTCCCCTGCTAATTAGATGCTCTTGATTGCAGAAACCGTGTGTGGGAGAATGGTGACGTTTTGTGTTTTTTTGTTTTTTGCTTTTCTGAAACAGCTGCCCGCCAGGGAGACTCTCACCCTGCATCCCAACAGGGTCAAAATTGATCAGGGTTTGTAGCTAGTCTGAGGCAAACCCGGATCAATTTACCTTGGAGGAGTCCAGGGTTTGCTATGGGGACAGGCGGTCCTCAACTTACATCCAGTTGCTTAATGATTGTTCAAAGTTAGGACAGAGCCCCCCCCAAAAGGTACTTACAAGTCAGTTTGGAGTTCCAATGACCAGCCCTTCCCCCCTCTCTGCATTCACAATAGTGCATTTTAAGCTCTTGGCAGCTGATTTGCATTTACAGCCATTTGTAGTGCCCCATAGTCCAATGAACATGATTTAGCAATAACAATAGCGTGTAGACTTCTGTACTGCTTCACAGTGCTTTGCGGACCTCTCTAAGCGGTTTACAGAGTCAGCATATTTGCCCCCAACAATCTGGGTCCTCATTTTGCTGACCTGGGAAGGATGAAAGTCTGAATCAACCTCGAGTCGGTCAGGATCGAACTGCTGGCAGTGGGCAGAATTAGCCTGCAATACTGCATTCTAACCACTGTGTCTTGCAATTTATTATGTTTTTGCCAGAAACTCCTATTTACTTCTGGTTTCCAGCAAAAAAAACACCCATCGCCAACAATGGGTTCACTTAACAATTGCGGTGTTCACTTAACAACCAACTGAACAAACAAACAAAATCAGACATGGTCATGTGATAATCGGCTTAACAACTGGCATGACTTAATGACCATAATAGCAGCCTCAATTACAGTCGTTAGTTAAGGACTACTTGTATACGTTAAGGTTCAGAGGAGGGAGGGACTTAGAACGGGTTGCAGTCCAGCCCCCTTAACTCCTAAAACTCCAGTTGTTCTCAATATGGCGGCTGCCTCTGTCAGACCGAATACAGGAACTCAAGAGAAAACATTTCTTTATGTCATCAGCAGCACTTATTACGGTCATTTTCCTAACCCAGAACCCACCATGTAACAAATATTGCAGAAATGACAAGAATGAGGATAAATTAAAGGGTTACATAAAAGACTTACACAGAGAACAGCAGCACAAATGGAAAAGCTAAACTGGGCCTTGCTTAGGAACGCTACCTTGAAGTCTAAAGGGTACAGTTTTCGTCAAACAACGGAGGAAAAGAAATGTCAATCATTCTTCCTTCACCTGCACAGTCTGACCAAGTAGCTCTTGAAGCAACTTTACGGACGCAAGTGTTCCCAGTTGGCTCCCCACTCATTCAGTGCTACAAAGAACTGCTCATCCGTGTGCTGTGGGTCAATACTTACAGCTTCCACTGATACTCCGTGGCGGGAGGATTGGCATCAGATATACAGGTCAGTTTCACATCCTTCCGGTTGAGATACCAGTTGGCATCGAAACCATCGATTCTAACCTCCGGTTCGTCTGTGAAAGAGGAGCAGGGAGAACAGAACGGAAGAAGGAGGGTGAAAGAGAGAGAGGGGAATAAAGGAAGAAGGAGGGTAAGGGAAGAGAGAAGCAGGGACGGAGGGAAGAAAGGGTCAAGAGAGGCAAGGAGGGCAGAAGGGTGGTTGAGAAGATTAGGAATGAGGGCAACATTGAGGAAGAGAAGGGTGGGAAGAACGGGGTTGAGGAGGCGTGGAGAACAGAAGGATGAAGAAGAAGAAGGGTGAAAGGATGAGCCCACGAGAAGAAAGGAAAAATTGGGACCGGTAAGGGCAAAAGTGGAATTGGAAAGGCAAGGAGAAAAAGAGGAAGGATGGAGGGAATGCAGAGAAGAGTCGAGAGAAGACAGGCAAGTAGGAAAAACAGCAAAGGAGGTAGGGCAAGAGAAGAGGCAGACATTAATGGATGTCCTGGAGACCAGCTTCATCTCCTAACAATGGCTTCTGCAGCAAACCACAATGATGTCAAAATGACACATGCATGACGCCCATCATGTCAGCGATGATGGTTGCAGATGTCCTCGTGTCCTGATGTCATCACACATGATTTGCTACTTGCCCCTCCTCCCTCAGGGAAGCCCATGCCTAGTGCAACTCCCCAACCAGGGAAGTAATCAACTCTTTATTGAGGTGGCTGTGATAAGCTACTATAAGATCACCCATTTTAAGTTCTGTCACTTTGAAGTCCAAACTCCACTGCTAAGCATCACTCCTGTTTCTTCAACTTACACAACACGTTGAGGGTCGTGCTCTGTGTAAAACGCTCCAACTGGTAGTTGACCACACACTTCAGCTGCTGTTGGTGGGCCTCTCGGCTTGGTAAAAGACGGTAGCGGCTGATCACAGTGATGGTGCCATTCTCGTTGCGGATCTCTTGGAATTCTGCCTCGCCTTTCAGCTTAGTGTCCCAGGTCACAGTGCTAGGAGGTTTCCCATTGGAGGATATGCAGGTGGCCACCAGGATTTTCTCTGTCATGCCGGCCCTGGCAATCAATGGTCTGGAGGTGACCTCCATCCGGTTCACTGGTTTGGCTGAAGAAAAGGCAAGGGATGAGCAAGCAGAAGCAAAGGAGTCATGATCAAGTAACCAACAAGGAGCATGAGTCATTTGATGAATGTCAACCTAATGGTCCTCCTCATTAGTTTGCCTAAGAGCTGAACATCAGTGAAGACCTAGATAGACTTGTTGACAAGGATTTCTCTGTGAATCCCATCTCAAATGAAACCAGCCTCCACCTTGTTTCCTTGTTTGTGTTTTTATTATTGTTGTGAGTGAGCCATCCAAAGTTATGTTTTACAAAACAGGAGGAAATACGAATCTTATAAATACACATATACACGGATTAAAAAATAATGCAAACCACAAATGAGATCCTACTGCTGAATCTGAATTCATTGGAATACCACATTTCGTGAAAAACGGGGCACGTTTTGAGTCGTTCTTCATCTGGACGCGATAGCAAACATGCGACGAAAATCCGGTGTGCTAGAAAGGGAGAAGCTCTTTGGTAGCCTCTGATGACATCTCACCTTCCTTTCACACCTCAAATTCTCCCCCCCCCCAAAAAAAATGCTGAAGGGGAAACAACAGGTGCCCTGATCTACCTGACTTCTAGGTTAGCATATTGATTTGAAAACATGTCTCTGCTCTGTTTGAGCCAAGTCGCTACGGTTATTCTACAGACTAGAGTTAAAACAGGCCACGGCTTAGTGAAATGTGTGGATTGTAAGGCTTGAGTTCAGAAATAAGTCCTCCCTAATATAAAAGCGGAGGGCCCGTTTGATGTAGTAGATACAAAATGAGGCTGTAAACCAGGAGACTGTGAGTTTTAGTTTGGTTCTGAGCTTTCTCCCAAACCACATCTTTTGCGGATGACCTTCCCCAGCCACTAACTCCCACTAATGTTGATGTTTTTCACGGATCATTTTCCTTGCGGAGCTTTGTTTTTATATTATGGCTGTAAACTTGCTTCAGGGTTTACGTTAAATGGCCTGCATCAATATTTTCAAAACAAGATGCCCTGACCGGGAGGTTGTGCAATATTTTGAATAATAGCTTCACTCTGTACATAAACATTTGCATTTGTCCAGAGTCAATTTCTTTTCCTTAATCTCAACATGGATGCAGCTTTTTCCAGTTTTCTCGGTCTCCAAGTAAATTTGCAAGAGAGTTAAAAACTCTGACACAGTTGGTGTAGTTTCTGGAGAGCCGGGGTGCAATCCTAGATCTGTTTGCCCAGAGTTGGAAACGGAAATGCTTTCAGACAGGTAAAACAAGGGCTTACATAGGAGATCTACGAAGGTATGTGTGTGTGTGGGAGGGGGGGACTGAAAAGGAACCCCTGAATTTGCAAAAGCCCCTTCTCCTTTCTGCTCTTCCGGTTCCTCTTTTTCGAATCCATTTTTTTAAAAAAAGTTTCTAATTCCCAGAAATGTAACTAAATTTTTATATCTTTTGGGCAGGGAAAAAGTCCTCAGAGCTTTAACCACAATGCAAACCTTTCCAAGCTCTCTGAATTTCTGGTCCTGCTCTCCATCCCCTCTCTGCTCTCACTCGGGGGGTGGGGGGGTGGGACGAGAATGAAATCACCCCCATGTGCAAAGGAGGAAAAAACTGGAAAGGAAGGAGGAATCGGGAAGCCTCTTGATTCCATCCTTGATGCTCTTGTTCAACTGGATTCTACACCTACTCAGAAACTAGTAAAGCCACATGGACATAAAAGAGCATAGGGGAAGATGGATTGATCACTCTGATGCACACACTGTCTTTCCTATAGCCCCAGCAGGTAGGCAATGTTGCGCCTGCTCTGGCAGAAGGGGCATGCTGTGGACCCCAAAGGTCAAGGAATTCTTTCTGGCAGCTTCCAGGAGAAGGGCCTTTCGGTTGAGGCTCCCACACTCTGGAACACTGGGCCCCTCAAGGCGAGATCTGTTCCTCCCCCATCCCAAACTCTCTTGGTCTTCCAAAGTGACCTCAAAACCTGTCTCTGCCAACTGGCATGGGACCCTGATGGGGCGTTCCAGATCGGTGCTGGTTAGCAGAGCAGGAAGAAGTTCTCACCTCCACCCTGTTGTATTCTGGTCCCTAACTTATCAAATTTCTGCCTATGTTAATGTTTAATGTTTCATATTTTTGCTTTTATGGTGATGTAAGCCACCCAGAATCACCTGACAACGAGAGGACAGCATATAATTTTAATAATAATAATCATAATGAATAAAAAGAGACTGGCAACGTACCCAATACGGTGAGGTTGAGTTGGTTTTCCCGGTTGCCAGTAGGGAAGGTGGCAAACTCACAGATGTAGATCCCTTCATCGTCCAGCTGGAGGTTGGACAGCTGGATGGTCCCATCGGTGATGGAGGGGCTCTGGAAGACCACTCTCTCCTCATAGGGGGGCAGGATGGAGACCCCCATGACGGGGTTGTAGATGGCCACGTTTTGCTTGGAGCCATTACTGGCCTTCTGCCAGGTGACCTGAGTGATCCTCGTGTGATTGATCTTGACCAAGTTGCAGTGAAGGACCACGTCAGTCCCGATGAAGCCAGAGACCGTCTCATTGACAAGCACCTTCTGAGCCCAGAGGCCTACAACGAAGGAGGAAGGGAAGGATTAGGAGATGTTGGCTTCTTAAAGAGTTCTCCAAGCTAAGATTTTTGGGGTTATAATTGCTTTACTATTTCCAAGCTAGGCAACGTAATCCATGAAGATTAGGATGTCACTGCAAAGGATCTTTTTTGCTGGGCTTCCAACGTTGTCTTTGTGAATCTGCCAAGGTTGTCATTTTGGAACCGCAAATTCCTGTGAGCTCTTCCAAAGCTCAGAAGATTAATGGGAGACAATTCGGCAACATGTTTCATCTTGTTGCAAGAATTCTCCCATTTCCTGGGTTTGCACAACCCAATGAATCATTTAAGTCACCCAGTGGCCTGGGTTCACACAACATACTAAGACACAGACAGACACACGCACCAAAGAAACAACCAAGGTTAAAGCTAACTAAACTTAGTATTGTGTGCAAAAATAGCCCAAAAGACCATTGCAGAGGCTGTCTCTTTTCTTGAAAGAGAACAGAACAGAATAGTGGAATAATAACTTTATTGTCACTTTAAATGTACACTAATCAGCATACATTAGAATGAGATTTTATTGCATACAGCTCTCAAAGGGAACCACCTCCAATATACACTGCATAAACATGACCAATAAATAAATAAAAAAATAAAAAATAAATTACGCAGACACACACACACACACACACGTCCCAGAGAAACAACACAGTCTAGTTCGGGTGTATACACACACGGCGAGAAAAACAAATCTTGCGAGTTTACCAGGCGGATGGCATAAGGAACAAGTAAGTTATGGAAATCTAGCAAGCATCAATTCTATAATACACGGGAGCATGGATAAATAGAATTCCACCCCACGCCCCACACAAAACGTCCCTCCCACACACAAACACACACAGAGACAAAAGCAGCCGGCCACTGAAAGAAAATAAACATTACAAGGCAACTCAAGGGGTGCTGACTCAGGAGGAAGTGCTGTGCCATTTAATGGGGCTCAGGGCTTTGATGCAAGGCAGCCTTCTTTGGCCTGGTGACTTTCAAAGGTGCTGAGCTGGCAGCTCCCATCAGCCTCAGCCAGCTGGTTGCAGGGTGATTGTATTTGCAGGGGGGCAGCCTGGAAGACCCAGCCTGATGATGTTGCTTTGGGGTGATGAAGGAGAGGAACAGCTTGCAGTTTCACAGCAGACCCAGTCAGGATGACGATTGACAGGAACTGAGTTTTGGAAAGGCTGGGATGCAGGGTGGAGGGGAGACTTTCTCAGTACACTGGAGCCCTCGGTGCTCTCTGAGGTTGGCTGTTTTCTGGTAGATGTTTCATGACCCCAGTTAGGTAACATTATCAGTGCAAGGAGGGAGTGGGCTTTGTTCTTGGAGAGCTGAGGATGTAACCTGGAAGGGTCATGTAACATCTGCAAGAAGACAACCCACCTCAGAAAGCACCCACAGATGTCCTTCTCCTCTTCTTCCTCTTTCTCCACCTCCTGCTCACAAACCCCAATCCCTTCTAGCAGTGATGGTGTCACCTAGATGGGTCATGAAACGTCAGCAAGAAGACAACCAACCTCAGAGAACATCAAAGACCCCGTAGACCTCGTCCTCCTCCTCCTCTTCCGATTTCTCCTCCTCCTCCTCAGAAACCCCAGTCCCTTCTAGCACTAATGGTACTACCTAGTTGGGTCATGAACTATCTGCAAGAAGACAAACCAGGCTCAGAGAGCACCAAGGACCCCACAGTTCACCCCTGAGCTACAAATAGCCTTTTCTCTATTGGAATCAATAACCTTCCAGGAAAAAAAAGGAGGGAGGGGGTTGTGATTGAGCATTAAAAACGTCTGAACTCTTCTCCTTCTCACATTGCAAAATGAGCCCTGGGTCCTTTTAGCAAACGGGAGCCAAGTCTCCTCCTCCAACCATCTCTCCTCCTCCCCATTTCAAATTTCTGCTGCGGCTGCATATTCCCCGATTTGTGTATTTAGAGATAACACGCCAGTAATTATATGGCTGGTATTTTTATTTCGTACAGAGAAAAAGAGATTGATGGGGGAGGGGGGGGAAGGGATGGTTGACAACACACAGCCGAGAACTGGAAAAGCAAGGCCTTCCCACCCCACCTGCCCATCCCAAAGAAATAGAAAGCCTGGGCAAATGCGAACGAGAGGAGATATATCTATCTATCTATATATGTATGGAGGTAAAAATAAATTTAAAAAGGAAGAGAGAACGAAGTGCCTGGGGAAAAGCATCTGGGGGAGGGGGCTTTGACATCTCCCTTTTCCACATCAGCGGGCTGGGTGAGAAACTTCTGCACGGCTGCTGAAAAACCCTGCACGTTCAATCTAAAAGATTCTGGCAGGGCGGCGTCCCGCATTTTCAGGCACATCCTGAATTCACCGACCGGCACCAGGCAGGCCAGTTCGACGGGATTGTCCCCACCCCATGCAAAATGCGATTACATCTTACGAAACACACCCATGGCTGAGCTCCGCAGGGAACGGTGGTAGTTAAGCAGGCGCTAGTAAGCAGGCGGGCTGCTTCGCTGGAGAGAAACTGGTCCACCCTCTCTGAACCTCTTAAGGCGGCCTGGAAATTTTTTTGAAGAAGCTCAGGATATCCTAGGAAACTCACCACCTTGGAAGGAATACAACCAGTGGTGGGATTCAGCTGGTTTGCATCGCTTCGGCAGAACCGGTAGCTAATTTTTTGTTGCCCAGGCCCAGAATGGACTTCCGGAAGCAGCATCCACACAGAGAACTGGTTGTTCACATATTTGAATCCCACCACTGGACACAACGGACATCGTGAACCTGGGGAGGTAACAGCCCGGGCTCCAAGAGACCACCAATGGAAAGGAAGAAGATGCTCAGAAGTGGTACCCCCCCCCAAAGCCAAGGGCATCATCTGTCCATTGGCCTTGGTTCAACGCTTGTTCATGAGCCAATGGGAATCCTGTGGGGTCCTCCGGTCAGTCAGGAAAGATATCAGAGGGAGAGGCGTTTTTTTGAGGTCGTTTTTGGGGGCTCTGTATCATTATGTGTTTGAAAGCATGCAACTGCGAGTAGATAAACAGGTACCACTTCGGTCGAAAGACGCCTTTTTGAGGCCTCCTGACAAGCAAAGTCAATGGGGAAGCCGGATTCACTTACCAGCTATCTTAGCTACTTAACCGGTGCAGTGATTCTCTTAACAACTGTGGTGAGAAAAGTCGTAAAATGGGGCAAAACTCACTCAAATATCTCGCTTAGCAAAACAGGCTCTGGGCTCAAATGTGGTAGTAACTTGAGGACTACTTGTATCTGCTCAATACTGCTAGTCATCAACTTACAACTGTTTGAAGTTACCACAACTCTGAAAAAAGGACTTACAAGTTCCTTGCACTTACAACACCCCTGGTCACACAATGAAAATGGGGGCACTTGACAAGCAGCGTGTATTTTACTACAGTTGCAGCATCCTGGGGTCATCACCACATGTGATCTTCCCAGCTGGCTTCCCACAAGCAAAGTCAGTGGGGGAAGCCCCCGTGATTCACTTAACAACCACGTGATTCACTTAACAACTGGGGTGTTTTTTTTTAACCCATTTATATCCCGCCCTTCTCCAAAGACTCAGGGTGGCTTACAATCTAAGAAGCACAAATCAATGTGCTTAGCAATGTGTTGAACAACCTCTCCCCAAAAGGTCGTAAAATTGGGCGTGACTCACTTAATCCCCGCCAAATTGTGCTGTAAGTCGAGAACTGCCTGCATTGCCTACCGATTTGCTTTTCATCCTCCCAGACGCTTATTAGAAAATAGGAGGTGCGACGCCGGTTCCCGGGATTTGTGAGTCAGGTTTTTCTTGTCTTTTCCATTGGAAAGACCCAATGGAAAAGACAAGAGGCAGCAACACACTTGTGGCATAAGAGACTCGGAGTCCCATGTGGCTTCTCTCTCCCTCCCTCCCTCGCCAGCCAACCAAACCCTCCTAAGCTAGGCAAAACAGCCAGGTCTAAAATATTTGCCAACCCGGGATTAGTCAGTGAAGGCAAATCAGACAAACAGATCTTCCCTGGCTTGTTGTGCCCAGATCTGGCCTTTTGAGGAGAAGAATTTAGACCGCTAACCAACCAATACATCCAAAGAAAGAAGTCCTTTTTTCTTTGCTCCTCTCTTTCCAGGAAGCAAAGCTTCTACACCTGCAAAGGGGTGCCACTGCTTGCCGGGCTCAGCCTCTGAAGCCTTTATGGCTCATTCCGCATGCTGGGACATGTCCGGGAGCACATGAACGGTCATGCAGGAGAGGGCCTGGGAACAGCCTTCCAGCCCTGAGCACTTCCTCCCCCTCTCCCAGGCTTTGGGGTGATCGTCTTTGGCTTCCCCACCCAACCTCTTGAAAGCCAGCCAGGAAGACAAGTTGACTCAGCTACTTGTTTGAAATGCCCTGTCGAGAGGTGCTCAGCCTGAATGGGAACGGCTCTTCCCGGTCCCACTCAACCAGCTTGGCAAAGGCTTCTCGTGAAAGTCCTATCCTAAAAGATCTTGAAGCCACCCATGCCCGCAAACCATGGCTTGGCTTCCCAGAGCCATTACGTGATACTCTGGAGCAACAGGCTGAGTTGAAGGTTTCTTCTGAGCTGGGGCTGCTGCTTTAATAGCTCTTCTGGCCAGCTGACATGCTGCGAAAAAAAGGGACTTAGGATTGGTTGATGCACTTATGACCATCACAGCATCTCCACAGTCACATGCTCGTGTTTTGGGCACTAAGCAACTTGCTTGCATTTACAGCCATTGATCGAAGCTTCGGGCAAGCAAAGTCATCTGCCTAGCCATGGAAATTCCAGCCACAGCTGTGCTTGTAAGTCAAGAACTACCAGCAGAAGCATAACTTTGGGAAGATTCCCCAATGGCCTGGAAATTCAAGGTGGTATAATCCAAATACGGATTATATCGTTGGATGTATTTGAGCTGCAGGACTAAACACACCCACCAGGGTAGAGAGGGACTTCCTTCTATGAATGGGTATAGTGAAAAAACAACAACAACCCACTTTTTCATTGTGTTCTTCTCGCTTGTTCTTGAGAACTCTGACCACAGGAAGAACAGCGTTATCCCCGCAGCCAAAACCAAACAGAAGAAGCCAAGCAATTTATTAATGAAATGAAATGATACTAAGAACACGTCCTTGTTTTTGGAAGAAACCAAACTCTCTGTGCCACTCCTTTGCCCTCATGGAGGGCAGGGAGGAGTTAGAATAGAATAGATATGGAAGGGACCTTGGAGGTCTTCTAGTCTAGCCCCCTGCTCCAGCAGGAGAACCTATACCATCTCAGACAAATCACAGTCTAGCCTCTTCTTAAAAGCCTCCAGTGATGGAGCACCCACATCTTCTGAAGACAAGCTGTTCCACTGGTTAATTGTCCTCACTGTCAGGAAGCTTCTCCTTAATTCCAGTTGAGTTTTTGAGGACAGATCGGGCAGGCAGAAAACTGGCTGCAAGCCCGCTGCCTTCTCCTCCACCACCTCAATCCAAACAACAAGGATATTTTTGGACAAGCAAGATTTGAAACGTGAGAGAGAGAGAGAGAGAGAGAGAGAGAGAGAGAGAGAGAGAGAGAGAGAGAGAGAGAGAGAGAGAGAGAGAGAGAGACAGACAGACAGACAGACAGACAGACAGACAGACTGACTGACTTGGAGAACAAGCAGGAGGTGGGAGAGGAACCGGGTGAAGAAGTCACGGACTTCCTAATGGCTCCCTCCTTGGCATGTGGAAGCCAAAATTATGAAAGAGAAGGACTTCTCCTGCAGGACAGCTCTTCAATCAATCAAGTTCTTCAAACCCCACATGGTCCACATTTTCCAGACTATACTGTAGGACAAGAATGCAACCCCCAGTCTGCAAGTCAAAACTTTGCTCCTGGGCATCTTAAACTCATCCTCCCTCCCTCCCCCCCACCCAAAAAAATAATAAAAAAATAAGATGGCAGAACTTTCCCTGTCCTGAAGAGTTGAGTGCTTGTCCCTAAATCACCACACCATGCAGCAGGCATTTGGGAGGCCAGAAAACATTGCAGCCACAGCAAAAGTAGAATTGTTGGCACTCGACTAATGTAGAGACGCAAAATCTTGGCCCTAGATGCACCAAAATGTAGAATAGGATGGAGAGGACCAGGTTTGGGTGATTGGAATACGTTATTTCGGGAGGGAGGTGGATGGAAGATGAACTGATGCTGCCAAATAAGGCTCCACATTTAAAGAACAAAGGGTCTTTTAGGGTTCAGGTGGGTTTGCAGGTGAGAAAGACATATCAAGAAGCAGAAGCCCCAGGATCTACTGGCTTGATTCAATTAATCTGAAATTAGTCTGTTTTATAGGACTATTAGAAAGATAGAGTGTCTCTGTGCAGATGGGGAAGGTTGCTTCAGGTTAAAGTTCTACCTGAAGCACCTTCCTTCCTTCCTTCCTTCCTTCCTTCCTTCCTTCCTTCCTTCCTTCCTTCCTTCCTTCCTTCCTTCCTTCCTTCCTTCCTTCCTTCCACCTACTACAGTGCTTCCTTCCACCTACTACAGGACTTCAACTCTCAGAATTCCTTAGCAATGGTCATGCTGTCTGGAGGATTCTGGAAGTTGAAGTCCACCCCAGCCTTTCTCCAGCAATGGGTCTTTGAACTGTAGACCTCAGTAAACTGATTCGGACTCATTAACCTATGATGTGGACAAAAATATGTGAGATCACACATACGTTCACTTGGAAAGAGGCTGGACTATGATCTCCTGGGTAAGTAGGCTGAAAGTTTCAGCCTAGAAACATCAAGGCATAGAGTTCTCCTCCATCCATTTTGCCAACTTAGGGGTCAACGCATGAGCAGCCTCCTCTGCAGAAATTGGCCCAAAACAAGTCTGAGCATGATGGTCTAAGCCTCCCCCCCCAGCTCCATGCATTCAGTACTATAAAGCATCTGAGGGTTGGAGACGTACTGGTGCCAGTGCTTCATTAGCTGAGCCTTCGCCCTCCTTCCTCTGGCTTTGCATTTGAAGTGGTTGGCATAGTGTGTCTCTGCCAAGGAGAGATTGGCTGAGTCTTGCAAATGTAGCTTTCTTAAGTGATGTTGGAAGATTTCTGCTGCAAAGATCGTGTTCATGCTTCCAGTAAGGGCAACATTCTGAACATGCTTGTTTCCTGAATCTCAGATAGCACATATGTTTGAACACCTGTCACATTCCAAGCTTTGGTTTGGCTTGCTAGAAGACGGCAGTCCTACCATGGGGACTTTCATGGGCTAGGTTCTACTGCTTCTTCCGACGCTTTCCCAGGCTCCAGGGTGACTCCACCTGCATGCTGGTTAAAAACAGGTTGGGGCTTTGCCTGAGCAAAGGCCAATCCAAAGCTTGTCTCTCAGAAGCTGTCTTGACTCAATTGGACCCAGTCCTGGAGATTCTGCCCTTCCTGTTCCTCCACATTACAAGTTCTCTTGGTCTCCAACAGCCCAACATCCCAACAAAAGCGTAGCACTCTCGAATATCTGAAATATATTGGCTGAACAGGTGTTTCAGAACAATGCAAGATACTATAGTCCCAGCCCATAAATGTTCATTGGACCAAAGTTTTGCATTTCTGAAAGTCACAGATGATCTAAGTATTGTGCCTGTATGATCTCAGGCCTGCATGAATGGCTAGTTTTGAGTCAAGGAGAATCATAAGTGGATGAATCATAAGTATGGTACCACCAAGATCCCACTCTGTATGAATGACTATTTTTAAGTCAAGAAGAGTCACAGATAGGTCTAAAGTATGGCGCCCCAAGGGGTCCCCGGTCTGCATGAATGGGTCAAGGAGAATCATAGAGGGTCTACATATGGCATCCCAAGTTCCCAGGACTGAAATTGAAGAATTATGAACTTGGCTTCCCAAAAAGCTCCTTTCCCTGCCTCATCAATGCCACACTGATGCCTTTTCTCCACTCAGAGTCTGAGACCTCAAGCTAGCCCAAGGCTCTACAACACAATGTAGGTGTAGCCACTTCCAACAGCGTGTTGCAATCTCATGTATCCGATTTGGCTGGAGGGCAAAGAAGGAAAGGAGAGAGCGAAAAAGGGTGCCGTATCATTCATGTACACACAGGTTGACATTTCTAGTCTTAGCCCAAGGATCAGACCAGGATGCTTGAGTTCACCATGTGGAAATCTTGTTTTCAAAAATCCCTATAATACCTCTTCCCCGACTTTAAAAAAAAGATCAGTCAGCTCAAGAGCTTTTCTGGCAAATTAGCTGATGACTGGATTTGTTATTTTGCAATATAATTCATAGAGATAAGCATGAAGACTTTCTTTTCTCGCTTCATAAATGAGGGAATTGTCAAATCATACACCCTCCATATTCGCTGCCGAAAAACAAAGCTTAGCCTGAAATAGTATTTATGTACGCCTCCCCTTCTTCCACTGAATAGATGCCAGCTAATCTGGCATTCAACCTCTGCTCACATCTTAAAGAGATGGACTTTATATTTACTTATTATACATTCTGACAATAGGCAGCTGAAGCGTACCCCAAATTCCTGTCTAATGACTGAATAACAGCCAAGGCATCTGCCAACAGGGTTTAAAATCTGCACGAAAGTGATTGCAGTGTTGCCACCAAAGGCCAGTTTATTTTGCCCATCTGAACATGGATGTGCAAAAATGACTGGGCATCGATCACGATGCTTTAGCTACTAGCATGTTGCATGAATGCTGTCGGAGAATCTGACTGCAAAGCAGGGAATCGTTTCAATACATCACACTACTCAATTGTACATTGTTTCGTCCTGATGAACTGGAAGTTCATGATGCACACCAGTGTGGGACTGCCCTTTGCACTGTCCCCTGACCTGTTCCCACAAGGTGTTGAATTTGCCACAATTCTCACATGCAGATCACTGACACAGAAGAGAGGATCTGTAGCTCAGGGTTGACCTGTGGTGTCCCTGGTGCTCTCTGAGCTGGGTTGTTTTCCTGCAGATGTTTCATGACCCAACTAGGGAACATCATCAGTGCTAGAAGGGAGTGGGGTTTGCAGAGAGGAGGAGGAGGAGGAGGAGAACTGAGGGCTCCTTGGTGCTCTCTGAGCTGGGTTGTTTTCTCGCAGATGATTCATGACCCAACTAGGGAACATCATCAGTGATGAAGGGAGCGGGGTTTGTTAAAAGAAAACAACCACACTCAGAGAGCACCAAGGACCCCACAGATCACTCGCATGAAAGAAACTCCCAGGGAATTCTGACAATCAGCTTCCTCAGATTCTCAGACTGAACGAGCTGGTCTCTTGGCACTTCACAATCAGCAATGAAGTGCTGAAGACTTTCTAGCCATCTCCAATCACTAGAAAGAAGTGAGTTGTGTTCTCAGCTGCCACAACTAAGTATAAATTCAATGGCTCTTTGTTAGGGGGAAGCATCTTGACTTGGCAGAGTTTTTGCACAACTTCCTATGGGCTCAATCCGTGCCAACCTCTCTCTCTCTCTGGCACTCTGTTTTCTAGCTAGCATGTTGCCAACCTGCTTACCCCCCCCAGCCCACACCCCCATCTTGCAACCCTATAACCCGGCTCTGGATCCTGCCACATCCTTGGCATCACCACCCTACTAAGATGTGGCAAGAGCACACCTGTGTCATGGGCTTTGGCTTCAGAGAGATTAACTAGTGCCAATGCTTGTGTTTCAGCTCTCAATGAAAAGAGCAAGGGGGGCATGTGCCCCCTTCCCCACCCTGGGGGCATATGATATCACTAACACTGGGATGTTTTTCTTCCTCTCCATTGACACACCTGCAATGGAACGAAGGCTTCTAAATCCTAATGCATTCCAGAAATTGGGTCTTTGCTCCAGGGAAGATGAAGTTTTGGGCTGCAGTACAAGGTAATCAGAGCCTTTCTCCAATGATGGGGAAATGTCACCCTAAGGCGAGCCTTCCTGGGTTGGCACCAAGAGGCCTCTAAGTCCAGATTTCTGGTTCACCCAGGGGTCAACGAAGGCACCTTGTAGAGTTTTTTTTCATCAAGCAGGAGCTGTTATCTTGATGTCAAAGAGGGGAGTTTGCACTTATCCCAACAGAACTGTTCATCCTTGATAGACCTCTTAGCTGCCACCACCAACCTGCGTACTAGGAGACCAACCCACCATTTCAGAATTGTGAGCTAGATGGGAAGTGATCGAAGGCGTGTCCCAGGATATTGTTACAGGATCCAATTTGGATTCATGCTGAAGTCCATCTCCAGGGAACTTCTCTCTAGCCCAAAGCACAGAGAGAAGTCCCTGAAGATAGACTCCAGCATGAGTCCAAAAGCTCAGAAGACTAAACCTCCAGTGATTGGCCCAGATTGGACCATAGAACGGAAGTCCACAAGACTTGCTGGAAGGTAGTAATGGAAAATTGCTTTGTATTGTCACCAAGAAAACAACATGGCTGCAAACAGGGTCATGAGAACTCAAGCTTGATTTGAAGGAGACTTGATCTTTTAAGCCCTCTCCACCTGTGGATATCAGATCTGGTGATGGTGAGCTTTGCAGATTAATTAGGTGTTCTCTTCCTCTCTCTAATCTCCCACCCATCCGTTTCCTGGAAAGATTCGCAGAAATTATTTCTGCAACATCGTATGACTGAGATCTGGATGTTTGAAGGGTTAGGGACATGGAGGGCTAGCAGAATTCCCCTGGGTAGCACAGAAGATGCAAAGTCTATCCCAAAGACAGACTTTTCAAGATCACAGCTCTTCCTGGTTCCATGACACAGCAGCCAGATGCGGGATGCAAGAAATGAAATTTTTTGTGAAAGGACTGGGAGAATGTTGAGATCCGGTATGGGTAGAGTTGGATTACACCAAAGCTCTTATGATCACCCTCTCTTGGTCGGGAATGAAAAATGTCAGCAGCGAAGAAGGAGACAGCCAACAGGTGGAAAAGAAACCAAGTCACCCACCCTTCTTTTCTTTAGATACACCAAGGATGGCATCTAGACCGCACCTGGACTTAATCTGGGTTGGACTCCTCAATGAATCAGTAGTGTTGGCCCTTTGAAACATGATGCTGCTGGAATCCTACTGAGTCAGGTAAATTTCAATCCCAGATGGTGAGACACTGACACCCTTCAGGAGACAGAAAGAAAGAGAGAAAGAGAAAGAGAGAAAGAAAGAAAGAAAGAAAGAAAGAAAGAAAGAAAGAAAGAAAGAAAGAAAGAAAGAAAGAAAGAAGGAAGGAAGATGGGACAGCACCCTCAGGCACCCACATATTCTGAATTTCTACTCATTTCAATGTCTCCTTCAACTTCTAGACATCCAACTCTACCTTCTTGAAAGCAGGGAGATAAAGGCTATTTTAGGAAAGGAAGAAAGGACGAGAAACTTATGACACCTCCACAACATACCCCATGGCATGGCCATATCAACCTACTCCTTAACAGGACAGGTTGATGTTCTCCTACTCCAAAGCATGGTACCAGTAAGACGCTGTCTGCAAAACCCAGTCCCAAACATAAGATGGGTCTTGAGAAGAGACCCCAGATATTCATTCCAGACTGCCAGTCAGCCTCAGGTGACAGGAAGCTGTGAAGCTGGCTGGAAATGCTGAGGCTGCTGGATGAGGGTTGGGGTGCTTGATGCAATCAGGTAAAGCCCAAAGCTCAGCACTAGCGGGCCAAGGTTCTCAAGGACTCTTGAGTTCCCAGGGTTGGAGCTCCGCCCCTGGGAACAGATTCTGCTGTCGTGAGCACTTTCCCCAACCATCAGCCATCTCTGCCTTCCACCGGTGGGCAATACTTCCTCTTGCCCAGTACAGCAAGAGCTCGGATTGGGAGGCAGAGTCACAAAGGGGGTCTCCATCCCTTTATCCCCAAGGCATGGATTGGGAATTGCCAGGGAGTGAGGGCCACTTGCTCCTTCCTTCCTTCCTTCCTTCCTTCCTTCCTTCCTTCCTTCCTTCCTTCCTTCCTTCCTTCCTTCCTTCCTTCCTTCCCTTTCTATTTTTCCTCCCTCCCTCTTCATTTTCCTCCCTCCCTTCTTCTTTCCTTCCTTCTCTTTCCCTCCCTCCCCTCCCTATTTTTCCTCCCTCTTATTTATTTCCCTCTCCCTCCTTCTTTCCTCCCCTTTCCCTCCCTTGTCTTCCCTTTCTATTTTCCTCCCTCCCTCTTCTTTGTTCCCCCCCTCTCTTTCCTTCTCTCTCCCTCCCCTCCCTTCCTCTCTCCCTCCCCACGACACTACACATTCCTGACCCCAAATATCATCCTAACTTTTCATTTTTCATCTTGCTGGCCTTTCAGCCTTTCAACACTTTTGTTCCCACACAAGACGGGCTTTTAAAATGTCTTTAGGAAGTGCCTTCGTGCCAAACCACCTACCATTATGATTTCTGAAACCCCCTTGGCTAGCACAATGTGAATTTGACTCACTGGCCTAAACTTTGAAATTCTCAGCTCAGCAACCCTCTCTCTTAGAGAGGCTCCCCACGGCCAGCCCAGCATCCGAGAGAGGCTCCCAATTCTGGCTCAACGGGCTATTACTTCTTGCTTCCTTCTGAAAGAGTCTGCAATTCCGTTCCACGTACATACATTTGAGTCTCTTTTTGGCTTTAGCCACGCTCCAGAGGAGCCACTGAAATTTCCTGCAAACCTCAATCTGCTGCTCATTGCCATACCGGCCTGACTTTAGCCAGCAACCCCCTCCCTCCTTGAGTAAGTTAGCTTTGAGTGAGCAGGGTGGAGAATTTAGAAAACTAGCCCACAATTTGCTCATGGAAAAAAAAGGGAAGATCCATTCTCTCTCTCTCTCTCTCTCTCTCTCTCTCTCTCTCTCTCTCTCTCTCTCTCTCTCTCTGTGTGTGTGTGTGTGTGTGTGTGTGTGTGTGATGTGTGTGCAGGAATTCCTGAGCTGGCAGATTAGGAGGTGGGGGGGACTGGAAGGAAAAGCTCACAAACGTTTGGCCGACAGAGCTGTTGACTCATCTCAACACACAATGGGAGCCTGAGAAAATCTGAAATCAAGCTGAGTCAAACCCCCCACCCCACTCTACAAAAGGGAGGTGGGATTATTTCCCCCCTATCTTGAGCCTCATTATCAACACCGTTCACCCACTTTTGCTAACTCAGATCAAAAGGGCCAGGAGAATCCCTTCTCCTCAAGTACTTTTTACCCAGAAGGCTGCGATTGCTCGCTCCCCTTCGCTACAGATATGCTCCTGTTAGGAAGAAGTGGGTTAGGCCTGCTTTGCTTTCAGAAGGAAAGGAAGGAGAAAAAGCTGGAGGAGAGAAATTGGAAGGATAAGGGAGCCAAAGGGATGCTGAGGGAAGTGACTTTGTTTAGTTTCGAGCAATGTATCTCAATCCTGGCGACTTTAGGTTGGGTGGGTGGACTTCAACTCCCAAAATTCCCCAGCCAGCATGTTGGCTGGGGAATTCTGGGAATCGAAGTCCACATATCTTCAACTTGCCAAGGCTGAGACACACTGACTTAAGAGGAAAAATAACAATCTGATTTCATTTCACTTGGAGGTTTTAACTGGTTGTTCACCCTGTTTTGAAGCGACCTTTTATCTATCTATTCGTATGGTTATCTTCTGCTGTTGTAAACCACGCAGAGTCAATTAGGTGAGATGGGCAGTGTAGAAATTTAATAAATAAGTTAATTAAAGTGGCGGAAGGAACAACAGCACCAGATGCCTTTTGAAGCAAGCTCTAATCATGTTGACACAGACATAGCTACCTTTTTGTATCGGCAAGCAGAGGTTTGACCTTCTCTGGGAGGTTTGGATTCGCTGGTCCACCCACCAGCCCCCGGACTCCTTGGGAGTCTCCCCTCCAAATCATGATCAGACCTGAACCTGCTTAGTTTCCAAGTTCTGACAATAGGGTTCAAATCCTTCAATGGGTGCCTGAATGAGGAGAGGCAACAGTCCACCCAAGACGTGATGATAATACAAGAAATTACACAAAACCTAAGGACTGACGAAGAATCTTAAAGCTAGGTTAAGCCCAGGACCCATCTACCCCAACTTTCTGTGCTCCAGAGAGATCCGTCAGATGCAATCAAGACGTTCACAAGCAAGGACATGGGGAAAAAAACAACCTAGTTCTACTCTGGTTTCTAGTAGCTGGCATTTGAGGTATGTTGCCTTGGACCAGCCTTCATTACATCCTCCAGCCCTCAATGGCCCTATCTTTCATGACTCTGGTCCAGTCCTTTTCAAAATGATCTTAATGAACAAAATAACAGAGTGGGAAGGGACCTTGGAGGTCTTCTAGTCCACCACCCCCTGCTCAGGCAGGAAACCCTATATCATTTCAGAAAAATGGCTGTCCAATCTCTTCTTAAAAACCTCCACAACTTTTGGAGGCAAACAGTTCCACCGATTAATTGTTCCCACTGTCAGGAAGTTTCTCCTTAATTCCAGGTTGCTTCTCTCCTTGACTAGTTTCCATCCGTTGCTTCTTGCGCTGCCTTCAGGGGCTTTGGAGAACAGGTTGACCCCCTCCTGCTTTGTATTTGGCACACTGAGTACCTGTGATCTACAGACCGTTTAACTAGGCAACTCTGAGAATGCACTGGGCACAAGCATCAATGAGAACAGCAAAAACAAGCAGGGTCCCCCTTCCTCCCATGCCAAGCAAGCAGAGGTAAGCTTTCTTTCCTTTCTCAAAGTGAGTGGAATTGATTCATGTTGCAACCAAGCCATTTTGGATGTGGTGTAATGCTCTTCCTCCTGACTGTGTCAACTCCTGAGCAAGAGGAAGGGATCGGCTGAGAAGGTTGTGCAACCTCCTCTCCATGAACCAATTCCCTTTAGGGTTTTGCAACTGGGATTTTAGGAAGAATGACCTTGAGAGCAAGTTAATTCTTCTCAAGGCACACTTTCTTGTCCTGGGCCAAAGACTGTTGATGCTTAATTCATTTCGAAGTCAGGAGCCTCTGTTTCCCTGCCCAAAAGTTGATCCCTCTTAGCTGAGTTGCTTTTTAATGGCTTCTTAGAAATACCTTTGATACAAAACTCTAAACTTATACACCAGGGCGGCTTTATGAGATGGTATATGGTTAGCGAAACGGACTCATGGATAAAAACAACCAAGCTGAACTTCTGTGGAAGGGCACAGGAGCACCTTTTGTAGTTGAAATGCGACACCCTCGGTGCTGAGATCAAAGGCCAGCCTGGGGAGGGTGTGTGTGTTGAATGACTGCTTACTTTGGGAGACATAATCCATGTAGAAGTTCAAAGTCACCACCAGGTGGTAGATGGGATCTATGGAGACACACTTTCCTTAGGCTACACCTCTAGTTTTCCTTCATCAGAGCTTCTCAAGCTCTGTATGACCATGTGCACAGCCAGCAGTAAATTTAAGACACAAAACAATAATAAGCACATCCTCTGGACTTTGCACATGCAGAGATCAACTTACGTGTTCTCCAAATGTTCTGTTTCTGCCTTGCCCAGCCAACTTCCCAAACACAATGTCTGTGTTATCTGACAAGCAATGGGGGTTGCAGTCCCATAATTCTCCAAACCATTAGTTTGGGATCTCAAATTAGTTGCTACTTTCCACATTCTAGGCTGAGTCTTCACCCAAAGCAGAATTCTTTATCTAGATCTTCCACTATCTATGTCCATCAAGCCACTGGCCAGAGGTGACAATCCTTTTGATGGTCCACATCTCCCATTAATCCTAACTTTTCACAACTACAGCAGGGCTTCTGGTAACCTCAACCTACCTGAAGGATAATCAGGCTCCCAACCTTCTCTGGTGGAAGCTAATAAATGTTAATGCAATATTATTCTGATAGCGATCTTCTCTCATTCCAGTTTATTCTTCCTCTTGTTCTACTTGCCTTCTAACTAGGCCTGGATGTACCCTAATTTGGATACCTCTTCTCCTTTCAACTTTCCTTCAAATTATCTTGGGCAAAACTGGATTTTAGGAAACTTACACTTTCTTCATCTGTCTCCAGTCTCCACTCTTATTTCAGCCCCACCCCAAAGAACAACACACTAAATTAGCAGAGGGCTTTGTGCCTCCCCCTTTGCCCAAACATGAACTAATTCTTCTCGCCAGAGTTGGGGGAGGAGAGAAAAATCCAGTTACCTTGATTTAATCAACACAGAATCTGTGTGCTCAGAGGGATGAAACCAAGATGCCGAAGTTCCCCAGAGGGGAGACACAACACAATCTCTCCTTTCCTGGTTTATGCTGCAGATCTTAGGCAACTGCAGAATCAGGCCTTAAGAAGTCATCTGGAGGATGAAGTCAACAAAGACATACCAGAAACCTTACTCAAACATTTACAAGCATTTCCCAATCCAGAAGGACTGGAAGCTTCATTGGTTTTCATTGCAAGCTGGGCAGCCAGGTCCATCCCATCCCATCCCATTCATTCATCCATCCACAGCAGTGCTTCTCAACCTTGGCAGGAGGACTTCATTTCCCAAAATTCTGGGAATTGATATCCATGCATCTTAAAGTTGCCAAAGTTGAGAAACACCTCTCTCTCTCTCTCTCTCTCTCTCTCTCTCTCTCTCTCTCTCTCTCTCTCTCTCTCTCTCTCTCTCTCTCTCTCTCTCTCGTCCCTTAATTTGGGGTAGAGTCAGGGCAACCAGATAGACCTGAGCATTTACTGGCTGGATGCCCTTCCTGACACCTAAGGGGAGTTAGCAGCAGATATTTTCTCTTTGTGTCCTGACAGAGAAACATCTGTCGCTACCTAGGATTGAACTCTCAACTTCCCAAGTGGGAGGTGACAGTCTTCACTACTAGGCTACTACACTGCTTATCTATCTGTCTGTCTGTCTGTCTCTCTGTCTATTTATCCATATATCATCTATCTATCTACCTATCACCAGTCATCTATCTATCATCTTAAAGATATCTGCCTGATAGTCTGTAATCTATCTACATTTCCTCAGGGATCCATATCTCTGCCCTAGTTCACTGAATCCTTTTTAATTTTCTGCTATCACCTTTCTGCCCGCATCCCAAAATTACAGCCTCTTCCATGGTTTGTTCTTGCCTGCTGTCACTCATGCTGACTTTTAACATGCCTGCAATGTTACGTCGTCCTAATAAGGGTTGAAAGAATATGACTAACGCTCAGCCAGAAAGCATCGTGGCAAAATCAGGGCTTCCTGGTCACAGACGTCGAGAAAGTAAATCTTCTTTTACTTTAACCCCCATTTTTCTGCCCCCTACGATGCTCTTCCTTCTGATGGGCAAAACTGCAGGGCTTCCCACTAGACGCAGGGGTAGGCAACCTCGGCTCTTTTATGACTCACGGAGTTCGACTCCAAGAATTAGCTGGCTCAGGAATTCTGGGAGTTGAAGTCCGTGAGTCATAAAAGAGCCCAGATTGCCTACCCCTGCACTAGAGCAAGTCCTTGAGTTGTGATCACAGTTGAGCCCCAAAATTTATGTGGCTAAGGGAAACACCAGTTAAGCTGAGTTTGCCCCATTTTACGACTTTTCCTGCCACAGTTGTTAAGGGAAGCATTGCATTTGTTCATTGAGTAACAGGGTTGTTAATTGAATCTGGCTCCCCCCCCCACCTTTGACTTTGTTAGTCAGAAAATCACAAGAAGGGATCACCTGACCTTAGGACGCTGTAGCCGCCCCGTCACAAATACGAGTCAGTTGCCGAGCATCTGAATGTTGATCACGTGACCACGAGGGACGGTTACGATGGTCGTTAAGGGTGAAAAAAAAACGGTCACAAGTCACTTTTTTTCCCCAGGGCCGTTGCAACTTTGAGCGGTCACTAAACGAATCGAGAACTCCCTGCGTTTTGGGTGCTCACATGGCAAACGAACGGTGGCTGTTCTGTGCCAAAAAAAAACCTAAACCCCTTTTCCCAAACCAAAATCAAAGTTGCTACTTGGTCCCTAATAAAACGGGTTTTTAAAAAAAAAAATTGTAAAGAAACACCCTCATGTGACTTTAGGCCTTGTTCTGCTGACGCGCTGCGCTCTGCTATCTTAGTTTAGGGCAAAACAAAGGCATGGCTTAACGTGTTGGGACAAAGCAGCTTTTCCTGCCCTAAAGATCTCCATCGAAAGAAAACTCACTGGAATGAAGAGACATTTCCTCCTCTCCCCCCTCCTTTTTTCTATTCTTTCCACTATCTGCATTTTTAAAGGATTCGCCCACCCAAGTGGGGTGCTTTCCTCCCCCACCCCCACCCCCTACCCTTCCTTTCCATCCTGAAAAATCACCTGGCCACAACATTCTTAGGGAAGTTGCTCAGCTGGGCGAGGATGACATTTCATTCATTCCAAGATAAAGTGGCTACCCCAGAGAAGGAACCTATCAGAGACCACCAGCTTTCCAAACGTGCTGAACATTTAATGGTGTGCAAAATGTTTCAGTTGCGCCATACTCTGTGATGATTAGGGGGCTGGAGGTTAAAACATACGGAGAACGGTTGCAGGAATTGGGTATGTCTAGTTTAATGAAAAGAAGGACGAGGGGGGACAGGATAGCAGTCTTCCAGTATCTCAGGGGCTGCCCCAAAGAAGAGGGAGTCAAGCTATTCTCCAAAGCACCTGAAGGCAGGACAAGAAGTGATGGATGGAAACTAACCAAGGAGAGAAGCAACCTGGAACTAAGGAGAAAATTCCTGACGGTTAGAACAATTAATCAGTGGAACAACCTGTCTCCAGAAGGTGTGAATGCTCCAACACTGGAAGTTTTTAAGAAGAGATTGGATAACCATTTGTCTAAAATGGTATAGGGTTTCCTGCCTGAGCAGGGGGCTGGACTAGAAGACCTCCCAGGTCCCTTCCAACTATTATTCTGTTATTCTGTGCTGGACTCCAAACAGCTGCCTTGACCTGACTCAAAGCATCTCAGCCTCAAAATGTCTTCCCCTCTCCCCTACAACAGAGTTTCTTCTGAAGGACATGGGTATCCTTTGACAAACAGAGGCTGCAAGGACACCCTCTTCAAGGTGACCCATCTTGTCCTAAAGATATGCAGCTGCATACTGTTGACCTCACACCAAGACACAACAACTGGGCTTATCCTAAGCCTCCTATGCAGTTTGTTTAGTTTTGGCTTTATCTGTTATGCTAACTCGGTCACTGTGGTTTGCAAACCCTGCTTCTCCGAAACATAACACATGGGAATGATTTCTGCCGAGCTGGTGAAGGACCTTGAAGAATGCAAGCCAAAAGTCAAACTCCTGGTCCTACCTCCTCCAAAATAAATAAAAATAAATAAATAAAAAAAATAAAAAATAAAAATGAATTGTGACTATGGAAATGTCCTGCAAACTTCATATTGCGACGGAAGGTCCCCTCAGAAGATCCCCTGGATCCCTGCAAGAACCACATCATCTCGAAGGCTGTGCTGTCCAAGGGCTAAATGATCTAGATTTCCAGCCATGGTCTCAGCCATTCTAGTCACTGATCACACATAATTTAATTTTATTCATCAAACTAAAAACAATGCCTGACAGGCATTGTCTGCAGACAAAGTGGTGGACGAAATGCAAAACTGCAGGTCCCACAATATGGTGAGGGGGAGGGGGAGAGGGAGGAGATGGAGAAGGAGAAGGAGGAGGAGGAGAAGGAGGTGGGGAGGGAGAGGGGGAATGGGAGGAGGAGGAGAAGGAGGAGAGGGAGGAAGAGGAGGAGAATGAGAAGGAGAAGGAGAAGAAGAAGACTTCACACAGGACATGACTACATCCGGAAACTGACTTAGCGTTGAGCCCCGTGTTGCTGAGTAGGGAGGCTGTGGAACTCACCCCCCCCATTCTCGAGCATCGATCTGTATACCATCTTCCCAGGCTCTCAGCTCAGCCAGCTAATTGCTGCTGATCCCCTTGTGAGACTCCTGCCAGGGGCACATCCATCATTTGGAAGAGAAGAAAATTGGTAAATAGTGGTAATTTGCGTTTTGCCTAATGGGATTCTGCCCGCCTGGGGCCTGAGCCCGGGGCGGTGAGTAACGGGAAAGGCCGCAAAAGGCAGACGGGTGTCGGGTGGGGTGCAGCATCCTCCTGCAGCCTTGGAGGGGCCCCATAATCTCCCCCTCCCCCCTCTTCCCCTGGAGTCAGCTGTCTTTGCTCTCCCAGGCAGACTGGAGCCCCAAGAGATCAGCGGTGAGCAAAGCCAGCTCAGGTTGGACCAGACGGAGCTGGAATTACAGGTTGCACCAAGTGACTCAACAGGAGGCTGCTTGCTTGCCTGCATCGTGCCCCGTCCCCCGATGGTGCCTGGGCAAGAATCCAACAGACGGGATTGGCTGCCAAGGGCACACAGGGGAGCCTTGCGACAGCCCATTGCAAGCCGTGGTTCTGGGGAAGATGGGGCATCAGGGATCATGTGAAGCCCCGGGGATCGAGGGCCAAAGTCTAGAATGCCCCCATGGCAGTAAGAACTGGTTGCTTCTTTAGGTGGCTATGAATGGACAAGGATACAGGCTGGAAGTCTTCTCCTTCTCTTTCTTCTTCTCCTCCATCTACCTTCTTCTCCTTCTTCTCCTTCTCCGTCTGTCTCCTCTTTCTCCCCTTTCCCCTCCTTCTCCTTCACCTTTCCCCCTTCTCCTTCTCTTTCTCCTTCTCTCCCCTTTCCTTCTTCCTCTATCTCCTCCTCATCTTTCTTCTTCTCTTTCTCCTTCTCCGTCTTTTTCTTCTGTCTCCTCCTCCTTCTTCTTTCCCCTCCTTCTCCTTCACCTTCTTCTCCCCCTTTTCCTTCTCCATCTATCTCCTTCTCTTCCTTCTTCTTTCTCCTTCTCCCCCTTTTCCTTCTCCATCTATCTCCTTCTCCTCCCTCTTCTCCTTCTCCCTCTGCCTCCTCCTCCTCCTCCTCCTCCTTCTCCTCTCCTTTTATCCTTGGGGATTTCATATCATTTGATTCGGCTGGCATGACTTCTCCAGGCCCTTTAATTGTGTCCCTGGCAGGAGGCTCTCAAGGGATCAGAACAATTAGTTGCCTGAGCTGGGAGCCTGGGAAGATTGTCTGCATGGGGTGGGGACAGAGGATTTTCATAGCCTTCCTCCTGAGAACTTAACTGTAGGCTTTTGCGGTAATACATACCGCATAATGGCTAGACAGAGCCTCCCTATTTTGAAGTCTTCTCTTCCACTAAAAACAGGAAAACAAGAGCAGGAGGGAACTCTCAACTTTAAAAACTGCTAAACTGGCTGCTAAGGCTACTGGTGTCAGGTCTGGTCCCTATTTATGCAGGGCAAGCTACTGTATAGAAACAGAGAGCAAGGCTCACTCCCTTCCATCACCGATGATATTACCTAGTTGAGTCATGAAACGTCTGCAAGCAAACAACCAAGCTCAGAGAGCACCAAGGACCCCACAGTTCTCCTCCTCCTCCTCCTCCTCCTCCTCCTCCTCCTTCCTTCCTTCTAGCATGGATGATGTTACCTAGTTGGGCCATGAAATGTCTGCAAGCAAACAACCAAGCTCAGAGAGCACTAAAGACCACACAGGTGTCCTCCTCCTCCTCTCTGCACACCCCACTTCCTTCCTTGCAGATGTTTCCTTGGGTAAGGAAACATCTGCAAGAAAACAACCCAGTTCAGAGAGCACCAAGGACCCTACAGTTCAACCCCAATCTACAAATATTCTCTTTTATCATTACCAGGAAACATCAGATGCCAAGAAAGTCACATAACCATGAACTCTCCAAGAATCAAGTTGAACTTACAAGAGACTTTTTCATCCCCCAAAGTTGTCACTAACAAGAGAAGCCAAAGACTCTCAGCCTATTTCACTTATATCCCCTGCCATGGGACTGTTTGGCTAACCGCATTCTTTCCTCTTTCTTCTTTCCTCTTTCTCCTTTGCCCTGAAGTTTTGACAGCCATCGCTTAATCCCTTCAATCCTCCTGCAACTAAAGCTACATAGGTGTCATTTAAATAAATAAACAGATGTTATCTGCTTCCTCCTCTCTTTATTCATCACTCCTTCTATCACATCTCTTTGGGGTGAATTTTGGATTGCAACCTCCTTACAAGTCCTCTCTAAGCAGACCTGGAATGCAGAAGAGGGAGACCGTTTACAAGCTAAGGCAGTTGTTCAAAAGTTTTGAAGACCAGCAATGTGAGGAAGGAACCACCCAACCCATGGGTCAAGTCAGATTGTACATTTAGGACTTATAATGCTTTCCTATATTTGTTCCTCACCATCTGGTGAGTCAACATGATCAAGCTATTGGATGTTTCTGAGGAGACTTTGGGACAGTCCCTATTGTTCAACCCAGGGATATAAAAGAACAGGAAATCCCCATAATAGGAGCCAACTTGAACTTCTGGAGAAAGGGCAGGACTGAATGCAACTCAAGAAATAATAGCAGTGAACTGTAGCCAACTTTAGCTATAAAACTCAGGAAGAGTATTAGACACTATATCTAATTATTAAGTATTAGGCAAGAAACAACGGATGGAAACTAATCAAGGAGAGAAGCAACCTAGAAGTAAGGAGAAATGTCCTGATAGCAAGAACAATTAACCAGCCAAATGATTTTCCTCTAGAACTTGTGGATACTCCATCACTGGAAATTTCAAAGAAGAGATTGAACAGCCATTTGTCTGAAATGGTATTGGGTCTCCTCCTTGAGCAAGGGGTTGGACTAGAAGACTTCTTACAAGGTCCTTTCCAACTCTATCATTGAGTTCAAGAGTAGCTCTCCAAGGGTTTCCAAAACAGAACTTGGTAGATAGATTGCTGATCCTTCTAGTAAGTCAACCTCTTTCTTTTTCCTATTGTCTGATTGCTATATATCCTCCCAATCAAAAGAGATGCCTTTGGTTTAAGCTTATCTCCATGATAAGGGAGAAGGGTGTGTGTGTGTGTGTGTGTGTGTGTGTGTGTGTGTGTGTAAAGATTCAAGTGGTTGCAATCAGCTCAATATCCCAAACATTGAAGGATATTGTGGACTAGGCATTCTGGATCTCGATCAACCTGAGCAATTGCCTTCTCCTTTGGCAACTGTGAACATCACTTGGTAGCAGATGCTTGTTTGCTTTAAAACAGAGCTGAACATTATTTTATATTTTTCTTAGAACAAACAAACACAACGGAGAGGGAACAGGAATACTTTTACCTGGAAAAATATCCTTCTCTTGTTTTGAAAGCCATTTTCTCTTTCATCTGCTGCTTCCTATATAGATTTTGTTCCCACCACCCATCTGCCTACAACAGGACCAGCTGTTGTTTGTATTGTTTGGGTGGATACATACGGAGGACAATTTAAAAGAACTGGAGAGTTCGTTTGTGTGTGTTTTAAAGAAGGACGGCAATCAAACTGCTTCATTTTTAAGTAGATGTGGCCCCTCGGAGACCATTCCTTTAGGAAAGTTGGCATTTTTAAAAAAACAATAAACTTAATCTCCTTCAAATGTCAAACAGCTCCTCAGGCAAACCAGAAGCAAGGGAAGCTTCTTGTAGGCATGAGTTGGAAGAAGGCATTTCCCTTTTTTCCCCTTCCAAGAGGATTGTCTATCTCTGTTTTCTTCTCCTCTCCTACTTTTTAAGAAGCATTGGCCAGGGAGGGAAAGTTAAGTCTTGGATAGAAATAAATCTTGCAAATTAGCCCAACTAAGACTCAGTCAGAAGGACCAAAATGGTTGGCTAAACGTATTGGTCTCCCATCTAAACACAAGCAGTTGAAACTCCCATTTTTCCATCCAAAAGGTTGACCGGGCCCAAAATGGAAAATGAAAGCAGCTCCACCCCCTTTGTAAAGTTCCACTTACACTTCAATTGTTCTACACCTGAATTCACCCATCTCCAATTACGACATCCTGAGTTTCTGGGAAGTATCATTTCTCCACAATGAATTAGGAGCCGGAAAACTTCAGATCGTCTGAATTACCTGATCTGATCATCGCTGTACAATAAATTCTGGTTTGTTTCAGAACTGCTTTTAATGACTTGCACAGACGTCTGAAGATTAAGACTTTATATAAATTCAATAAAATTCAAATTCAAATACTTTATTTGCATACTCAAGGTGGAGGCTGACGATGTGAATGTGACCACAGATGAATCTTTGGGAAAAAGCATATTAAAAGGCTCAGGAAATGGGTTGATGGGCTAGACTTAGCCCAATTCCTTTTCTTCTTTCAACTTCTTTCTTAAGTGATTTTAGCTTTGGGTTTAAGCTGTCATGAACCTCGGTGGCTGATCATGCTATCCGAGGACAGAAATCATTTTGATAATTACCAGAATTTTCACCATCTGCCCAAATCTCAAAAAAGTGCTTATCTTTTTTCCTAAGTAAGCTGGACTAGTCAACTCCTAATTTTTATCCAGCAAAACATTCTGCACATTCTCAAGTGAGTAAGTATGTTTAGCTTCTTGATACAAGAGGACCTAATGAATCGATACATCATCTTGAACGTCTCCCTACATACAAAAGTAGAATTGCACTTGTATGTAGGCACATCCTCCGGGTTCAAGTGAGGTAGCATCAGCATGCTGGTAATAGGTGGTTTACCATCACTATTCCATGCCAAATTAGAAGCCCTGTGGAAATCCTAACCCAGCTGACAGACCTGAGGATTGGATGGGTAGAAACATCTCTGATACATCAAGCTACTGGAAGGAAACCAAAGCTTTCCCGGGTCAACCATATAGCTGAATTCCCTCCTGACCTTCTTTGAATCATATACTGTACACAAAGCTGCTCAATTATGACAAAAAAGAACTTCATCAAGGACTAAGTGCTTCCCAATATCTACGTCTCTCTCTCTTTGTATCAGGCCCCGATTTGAAGGATTTCTCTGTCAATATTTGTTCCGCTTGGGATTCAGACCAGCTCCTGACAGAGTTTTAGTAAGTATCTCTAAAACCTTCATTTAGAATTGTCACGTTAGCTGACTGCAAAGAGGATTTAGAGCAGACCAAAATATCTTTATTCAATGAATTCATTACCTCGAGATGCTAATTTGAATGGCTTTAAGTTGGATAGATTTTAAATTGAATTCAGATCTGATGTGCTCACCAAGGACAGGGCTGCTGATCCCGAAGACTCGGTGTTAACTCCAGACGGAGATGTGACACTTCCAAATTATTTGTTGCACAGGAGTAGCAGCAGGAGATGGGTTGGTCTCCATCTCCTACTTGCAAGCAAACTGGAGACATCAGAAAAGTGAAAGGCTGGACTCAAACGGTCCTTCTCTTGATCCAGCACTGATCTTAGGTTTCTATGACCACCGTACATTAACTTTTCAATTAGATGCTTTGCTGAAACACATATAAGGAATATATACCCCATGATAGTCAATCCTAGGCTGAATTAATAGAGGGATCAAATCAAGATCACGTGAAGTTCTAGCACTTTACAAAGCCTTAGTAAGACCACACTTGGAATGTTCTGGTCACCACAATGTAAAAAAAGAGGTTGAGACTCTGGAAAGAGTGGAGAGAAGAGGAACAAAAATGATTAGGGGGCCGGAGGCTAAAACTTACAAAGAATGTTTGTAGGAATTGGATAGGTCTAGTTTAATGAAAAGAAGGACTAGGGGTGACATGATAGAACTGTTCCAATATCTGAGGGACTCCTACGAAGAAGAGGGGGTCAAACTATTTTCCAAAGCACCAAAATACAAGACAAGAAACAATGGTTGGAAACTAACCAAGGAGAGAAGCAACCTAGAACTAAGGAGAAATTTCCTAACAGTGAGAGCAATCAACCAATGGAACAACTTGCCTCCAAGGAGGACTAGATGACCTCCAAGTTCCCTTCCAACTATTCTATTCTATTCTATTCTATTCTATTCTATTCTATTCTATTCTATTCTATTCTATTCTATTCTATTCTATTCTATTCTATTCTACTCTACTCTACTCTACTCTACTCTATTCTATTCTATTCTATTCTACTCTACTCTACTCTACTCTACTCCAGCTGCCTAACTTCCTGCAGTTGCATTTTTTAACTTAAGGCAACGATTTTCAAAGTGTGATACTCCCAGAAGTGTTGGTTCTAAAACTGGACTTTTCTTGCGAGAGATTAAAGAGATATTTAATTGCATGATAGGAAGAAGTCCTGTTCACTGCATGAGTTATGAGCCTGACAAACCAACTGGTCCTGAAGTCAGATGATATTAAACATGAGGGAAAAACAGAAGGATCAGTCTAATTTTTTCCTGGTATTCTGTTGATTATTTTAGGAAATGGGATTTTGCTCTAAGCTGTATTTTAATCTGATCTGTTCTCGGGCATCTGCAGAATGGAGACAAAAGATCCAATGGCAATAGGGGTGTCACAGCATCATGACACAAGCCTATGACTTGCGTCCTTGTGTCTCATGAAGTTCTAAGCTTTGTGTTGGGATACAGGCTGTGCCAGTTTCTTGTCATCATGGTTTGTTACTAGATGCCAAAGGGACCCTTCTGCCCCTAGACTGTCAGGTTCACACAAGCTGTCTCTCTCCTGTCTTGCTTCCATCCATTTTTTATCAACTTCCAACAGTGATTTTGACAAAAGACACCCCATTAAGCGGGTCCATGTTAAAATAGGCTGTTTTTAGGAGCATTTCACCTGATTTTGAGGGCCATTTTGGGACACTGGAGCCAAGAACAATATCACAAAATGCAGACAGGTGCAAAATCTGAAGGATAACTAATCTAAGTGATTAGTCAGGGAGATGTGAATCAGTTCAAAATGTGGCTGGACAAAATTTCCAAGCACCCTGCCAGAAGGATGGTTCTTACAAAGTGCCAAAAATTTTTTTCCCCGTTTGTCTGTCAAGAGGCTCTCTTGCTGAGCACTTTTGGAAAGTGGCATGTGTCTGAAAAGGGAAACGAGTAAAAGCAAGCTTCCTTATTGTAATATTTGCAGCGCAGTGGGTGTCAAGGAGCTATTGATGAGCCGAAACCCACTCAACATTCTCTCTGAGCACCCTCCAATCCATCTGCATCCGGGGTGTGTGTGTCTCAGCCTTCCCCAGACTCCTCAGGACTTTCCTTATTGACTTCCAGTGGGCAAGGGGAGGCAGGATGAAGCTCCTCCTGGATGGTGCTTTCTAATCAAGGAAGCCATAACCAGCTTAATTAGAATGATTGCAAAGGGCACAGTCCTGTTTAGATTTCTAGGATCAAGCTGTGATCATAAACTATGTCTAGAAGAAAAGGTAGACCATCTCCCAAGGCCAGTCGCTGGAGGGAAATGAGCAGGCATAGCTATTCTGTTCCTGTCATCCCTGTGGAGTTGGGCATTGGAATGGGAAGGGAAGGGAAGGGAGGGGAGGGAAGGGGAGAGGAGAGGAGAGGAGAGGAGAGGAGAGGAGAGGAGAGGAGAGGAGAGAAGAGAAGAGAAGAGAAGAGAAGAGAAGAGAAGAGAAGAGAAGAGAAGAGAAGAGAAGAGAAGAGAAGAGAAGTCAAGTCCTTAGGAAAGCTTCCTAAAGATCGGGTCCCATCATCGTTAGGGTGATGATAGCCGGGAGGAGTGGGGAGAAGATAGAAGTACTTCCAAATATTATGGGCATCAAAGCTAGCAAAACTTTGCAGATGTCCATTCCTTTCCAGTGTGCTTCTCAGATCAAAGATCTTCACCTATAGCAATGTTCTATACCTTTGGAGGGGTTTGGAGAAGAGAACGCTCTTTTAAAGTCAGACAAAATAAAGACAGGGTTGGCTGAAGGGAAAGAAGTGACTGGGTGAGATTGTGAAAGGAGCCAATGCGCGATGCAAAAAAATCACCACCCTGGGAAATTGGGAGAGACACTGGGCCACACCATGTTTGTGGGATGAGGTGGGGGCTGGAACCGGGTTCCACTCCAGCCTGTGAAAGCCCTTCTTCTCTCAACACTCAGCCCTCCACAATCAGACACACCAATCCAGAAAAGTTTGTTTCTCAGCATTTACCAGCAAGCCCTCTTTCTACCCTGCAGAACCATCCTCTTGGCAGGCAGGGACACCCACCTAGGGATTCTCCCCGATCTCAGGATCCATGTTCAGACAAAGCCAGCTCTCCAAGGCAAAGGGGTTGGTCTCCCCAAACGAGTTTGCAGCCTTGAAGTCATGATGAGATCAAGGTGGGTTTCGCTCTGGTGCTTTCCAAAGAACCAGAGGAAGCGATGAGGGAAGCTCGTGGTAGAGATATCAAAATGCTAGTTATTTCCACTTCCTCCTGGCACGGAGTATGGCATGATTAGTCAAGCCTATAAATCAAAGGGCTGGCCTACATGCTGGGATAAAGTCATAATTGATGTGGGTTTGGGGCTAGAACAGAGAGAGGGGTGAAAGGGAAGGGAAGAGTTGGGAAGCGTTGTCCAATATGAGGGTCAGCTCAGCTAGAAAGAGGGGGAAAATAAGACCCAGGCTGACCTAACATGATCATGGAAGGTGGACCTGAAGAGTAAGAGATGTAAGCAATAAAGAAGAGGGATGCATGTTGGGAAACAGGAAGGACATATTTTTCTTCTGCTACGATGGACATTTGTAGACCAGACAAATTTGTGGAATTTACTACTGACCCACACAGAAAGGGGAAATTTCTTCTTCTGAAGGAAGGAATGCTCATGTATGAGAAGAACCATCTCCTAGAGATCAACCCACGGAATTTACTTCTGACATGGGAGAATCCAAGTAACTACAAGGCCTCCCAAGTCTTTTTTTGTGAGGGTTCTCCAGTGCTTCCTTCACCTTCCTGATTCCATCCAGGTTCCATCACCCTAAAAACAGGGTTTCCCAACCTTGGCAATTTCCAGGTGTATGGACCTCAATTCCCAGAATTCCCCAGCCAGCATAGCCATGGCTTAGAATGCTGAGAGTTGAAGTCCGCTCGCTTTCAATTGGCCACGGTTGGGAAATACTGGTCAAAAAGGTAGAACAAGAGACTGGAGAATTGCAGACGCTAGCAAAGGCGGCCTAACTTGCAGCTGCCACGGAGACACCTCTCAGCTGCTTCTGCCCAGAAACCTTCTAAAAGCAGAGATGGGGATGCTGTAACCCTAGAGTTGTTTTTGAGGTCTCAATGCTGATCAGAGCCAGCTTCTAGAGATGACATTTTTGCTGGTTGGGTTGCATCGAATTGCTACCTGCTCCTGCGATGTATGTGGGTTCTCCTGCAAAGTATCTCTGTTCAAGAGAACTGAAGACCATCAAGAAAGAAACAACTATTTTTTTTAAAAAAAAAGCCCTACGACCCAGTATTTTCAGTTTTCTTTCCAAGGAAGCCCACCATTCCTTCAAAAGCAAACTCTTCAGCAGGCCTGCCGAACCTCTTGCTCTCCTTCTGTTCTGCCACTTTCCTTGCCATTCCAACATTCCCCAGAGTCTTCCCCTCACCTTCCTTATCGGGGCACCCCCTCCTCCTGGATCAAGCTGGATGACAAATCTATGGTGACCTCCCCAAAACGTGCCGCATGCCTTACATTTCTTGCACACAAGGGATTCCAAAAGTCACGGTGCACCCATTCCCATTGGGTGATAGATTACCGTCCTTAAAATCATTTTTCCCTGGAATCCTGCATCCTCTTTTTTCTATCTCAATCTCAGCATTTTCCACCCATCCTCTTTGAAACCAAGGCCTTTTAATCTCCTTTCCTCTCCCTCCTGCATCCCAAATTCCTGGCCATTTATGGCAAATGGCTGCTTGGCCCCACTGTTTTGTTCAGATCTGTTGAATGTAGGCCTCTTTCTCTCAACCTTTCTCTTCCTCTCCCTTTTCCTCTATTTCCCTCTTTCTCCTGCTCTCTTTCTCTCTCTCTTTCTCTCTTCCCCTATTTCTCTCTCCCCCCCCCTCTCTCTCTCTTTCGCCTTTGCATGAACCATAGTCCTCTTGTCTAGGGAGGGAAGCTGCCCAAAGACAGCTGTTGGCTTATTCAGCTGCTAAGCCACTGTAATTACCCAGGATCAGTGGGAAAACAGGCCATGGATAAAGCAAGCCCCATTTCCCTCCCCCAAGGGGGTGGGCTATCTCCTGAACAGCGGATTGTCTCTTTGATTAAATGTTGACATGAGAGGTAAAGACACTCCGGCTTGTGGGGAGGGAGATGTCATCTCACAAAACCTTTGACAGAAAGAGGAGAGACACCTTACTTTGAGTCTGGAGCAAGGAAAAACATGTTCCTGGGAGAAGGAGAAGAAGCAGAAGCAGAAGCAAAGCAGGAGGAGGAGGAGGAGGAGGAGGAGGAGGAGGAGGAGGAGAAGAAGAAGAAGGAGAAGAAGAAGAAGAAGAAGAAGAAGAAGAAGAAGAAGAAGAAGAAGAAGAAGAAGAAGAAGAAGAAGAAGAAGAAGAAGAAGAAGAAGAAGAAGACCAGCAAAAACCCAGAATTTTTGGGCCAGCTTTGAAAATCCTCCCCTTTTTATAACAAAAGTCCAAGCTGGTTTTGGAAAATTTGAGGAATTTAGCTGAGGCCAGCCAGCACATCGCAAGGATATTGTCTACTGTGTGAGAAAGAGGGAAAGGGACACAAATTAACCTTGTAAAATCGGGTGTGAGTCCCTTAAGAAATTCTGGTCCAAATTGTAAAGTCAAGGACTAGTGCATGCAAGAATGCTTATACTTTCAACAAAGTTTGAAAACATTTGGGGGGGTCTCGGAGTGATGTCAGCTAAACAAGAGTGTGTTACGCTCAAGTAAAAGAGTCCACGGAGATTCTCCATCATCCAGCCATGATCTGTCCCAAAGGTGCTTTTCCTAAAGGCAACTGGACTCTCTGGGCTAAATGAAATTATCTGGTTATGCTCAGGTAATTCAAAATCCATATTGTTAGCGCCTCCCTCCCTCCCCCGACTAGTGACTGATGAAAGCAGATGATGGGTGATCTAGTCTAAAAATCTGGAAGCATCGAAGTGTCTACGCTTGGTCGACACAACAAATATGCAATGTGGAACTCACGATTGGTCCTTTAAATCAACGGAAGACATTTCAAAATGATTTTCGGCTAAAGTCTAATGTCATCTGTGTAACATTTTTCACGCTGGCTCTGTCAATTAGTTCAGTCTCATTATTCCCCTATCACTGAGTATAGCCCATTGTCCACAGCCAGCCGCGGGAGGTTTAAATTCCAGTGGGATAGGCTGGTCACATTCTTAGCCACTACCCCTCATGGCCTGGAAAAGAAAAGCTTGCTTCTTAATTAAGATTTGGTAATTGCAGCTCCACTGTAGATACCTTTTTTTTGTTTTTTACAAAGCCCCTTAATTGAACAAATATTGAGAGGATAAAAATAATTGTGAGCTTGTCAGTTGTCAAGATAACAGCCTCACAAGATGAAGGGGAGATTTAACGGCCATCTGACTGATAGAGAAAACCCCTCGATGAGGGCCAGCTATAATTCTAATCTAATTAAACAATCCAGCACTTTAGCCAGCAATTTAACAAATTAAGAGACTTCATCAATCCAATCCATTACGACTTCTGGAGTTAAAGGAGAGGCCCCGTTTTCTAGCCTTGTGCATAAGTCATAAGCTGACACAACACAAGGGAAATATTGCTCCAATTGACCCAGGCGTTCCCTGAGGAAGTTCGGATAAATAAAGCCGTAAATCAGGGCTCTCCAACTTTGCCAACTTTAAGTCTTGTGGAGTTGAAGACTTGTGGACTTCAACTCCCAGAATTTTAAGACTTTAAGACTTGTGGACTTCAACTCCCAGAATCCCCCAGCCAGCACAGCTGCCAAGGATGGACACCCCTGCTGTAAAGGCTATTTGCCAGCTACCCTTAAAACCCTCCAAAGGTTGATGAACATCAAATCTGCTCTTTCCAAGTCCCTCCCGGTGCCAAGATGTCCATGCCAAGATCTTACCCAAGCCACGCACCGTCTTTTCATTAGAAGACCCGCCTACATCCCTCGCAACGTCCACCCCCCAAATCTTTTTCAACCAGCCCTGCTTTCTAGGGCAAAAGAGAAAAGATGAGGGTGCCCTTGGCCCCCAAAGCGGCACGTTAAAAGGCGAGGAGATATATATCCTAACAAGAACCCTCGGAGGTGGGTTGGGCTGAGAAAGAATGACCGACCCAAGGTCTCTCAGCCAGCTTTCACGCCTAAGATGGGACTAGAATTCCCAGACTCCTATGACTGGCCCAAAGTCACCCGGCTAGCTTTTATGCTGAAGGCAGGATGAAAACTGACAGTCTCCTGCTGATTGGCCCAAAGTTACCCAACCAGCTACAACAGGACTAGAGCTCCCAACCTCCTGCTTTGTAGTTTGATGCTCAGTCTGATCCAGCAATCTTTTCCAACCTGTTGTGCTGGATTAAAATTGAACTCAGGCTACAAGTTGCTGACCCCTTTGATACAATCTCCTCCAAAAACACAAGCTGGACCCCTTGTCTTCTTTTCCCCTGTTCCAGCCCAAACACAGATCTTCCTTGTTCAGCTTGGGTGGGTGGGGGGGAAAGATTCCTCTTTTCTCACTCTTTTTTGGCCTTCGTGCTTTTCCCCCCCACCCCTGGTCCTCCCCCCCCAAAACCACTCAGTTTCTCCAAGCCCCTGGTGACGTGCAGTTTCGCTCTCCGAGGACCTGTGGTCGCCAGTGGTCCCCTCCTCTCCCCAAACTGAGATAGCTGTTGTGGGAAGCCGCACCCTGCTCATTTCCAGCCTTAACTTGCAAGCTTTCAAGTTCTGGCTGAGCTCTTGACATACCTGTTGGGGCCTGCAGCTGCCACTGCTGCCGCCACTCCCCCTCCCCCCAATTCTCTTTGAACATGACTTTCATCTGGTGAGGTTGACTGAAAGCAGCTGTAAAATTCACGCCGCCAACCATGGCTTTGGCACCCTGGTGAATCCACTTCCTCACTGAGGACACTGTACGTTTCCAGGCAGAGCCCTCACCGTAGCATGATCTTAGTGCAGAATAACTGAATAACACCTTTGGAAGGGACCTTAGAGGTCTTCTAGTCCAACCTCCTGCTCAGGCAGGAAACCCTATACCATTTCAGACAAAGGATTGTCCAATCTCTTTGTAAAGAAAACCCAGTGTTGGAACATTCACAACTTCTGGGGACAAGTTGTTCCACTGGTTAATTGTTCTCACTGTCAGGAAGTTTCTCTTTAGTTCCAGGTTGCTTCTCTCCTTGGTGAGTTTCCCTCCATTGCTTCTTTTCCTGCCTTTGGGCGCTTTGGAGAATAGCTTGACTGCCTCTTCTTTGGGGCAGCCCCTGAGAGATTGGAACACGGCTGTCATGTCACCCCTGGTCCTTCTAAATCAGTTACAGTGAACCTTCATGTGTGGACCTGCTGTTTCACACCTGGCTTGAAAAGCCAGGTTCTTATTTTGCAATCTCTCTCATGTTCTGGACAGAGATTCCTGATTGGGCAAGAGTTTGATCAGAGTTAAAATTCAAGGATAGGTTTTCCCCTTCCTGAACGTTGGCTCAACCCGGACTCAATCGGAGGAATCCCACTTGTATTAGTGGCACGGACTTTGGTAAGGTCCACCATTCATTCTCCTCAGTTGACAACCCGTGGAATTTACCCAGGCTGGCAGATTGAACTTTTCGTGTTTTGATTCACCGAATGAGAAAAGCAGAGCAACCATGAAAGCAAACAAACCAAAAACAAGCTCCTCTTCATGGGTCAAACTGCTCTGTTGGTTAAAAAAAAAGCATCTTCGCTGCGATTTTCAATCAGTTTCAAACCTATTTACCTGTCACAGCTCTCAAGTGGAAAAGAAGCATTGGTCTGGGGCGGGAAGATGCGGGCGAGGGCTAAGGAAAGCTCTTCAACAAAGGGATTAGCATGATGAAACATATGGAAGGAATCTCTTTTCTGGGGGAGATCAATACCTCCCAAATGTGCGGTAATTTGGAGATAGGAGAATGTGGTTGGGCTAAAGTGCCAAGCAATGAATGGAACTGCTGAATAATTGATGGAAGCAAAAAAAAAAGAAAGAAAGAGAGGGAAAGAAGAGAAATTGGCACCCAATTTGTATCTACTGGCACTTCCAATGGAAAGAACAGGACTTTACAGAAGCTCAAAAAGGAAATTATTTTATCTATCTATCTATCATCTATCTATCTATCTATCTACCTATCTATCTATCTATCTATCTATCTATCTATCTATCTATCTATCTATCTATCTATCTATCTATCTATCTATCATCTATCTATCTATTATCTATCATCTATCTATCTATCTATCTATCTATCTATCTATCTATCTATCTATCTATCTATCTATCTATCCATCTATCTATCCATCTATCCATCTATCCATCTCTGTCTGTCTGTCTGTCTACCTATCTTAACTGCCTTGTAGGGCTGACATATAGGTGAAAAGGGACACTAAAAGAAGAAAAACATCTGTACTGCAAAAGGTAGGTCATTCTCCTGTGTCTGACAGATTTAAAGGGGAAAAAAATCCAGGAACAAAACCTATGTTACATTTGCTTTTCACGACACAAAGATAACTATCTTTATGAGCAACCTGCCAGGAATTATCCGACTCTCATGCAATTCCGAGGAAAACAGTCATGACTGAAAAATGTGAGAAACCTTTGCAATACTTAGTAAATTAACATTCCCTATTATATCCATAAATCGGTTTATAAATCCTGACCCATCCCACTCCCTTTTTTTTCATGTCAATTGCAGACTCTTACACTAACTCCATCTAATTGCAAAATCGAGTACAAGGGCCACTGGGATTATAATCAAAGCAAATAATGAAAAAAAACAAGGTGGTGTTTGATTTTTTTTTAAAAAAACTCCTTAGATGTCAAAGAACTGATAAAACAAGGGAATGAAGATTAAACTTGATTCGTAGCTATGAAAACTTTATTATTAATTTAGGGAAAGGGAATAGAAAAGACAAGAAAGATGAAAGGAGAGATTGCTAGACGGTATCTCAGGAGGATCCCTACAGCATTCCTGTTATTGGGGGGGGGGAAATCAGGAAATAGAATATTCAACCCTTGAATGATTCACTTGTTCTCATTTTTTAATGAGTTCTCAACTTCATACGTACATAAATTTGATTTTGAGAAGAGGAACAAAAACAAACATTTTGGGTGGCTACAACAAACGCGGTGGCTCAAGGGACGCGGTGGCTCAGTGGGTTAGGACGCTGAGCTTGTCAATCAGAAGGTCGGCAGTTTGGCGGGTCGAATCCCGAGTGCCACGTAGCAGAGTGAGCACCTGTTACTCGTCCCAGCTTCTGCCCACCTAGCAGTTCGAAAGCACGTAAAAATGCAAGTAGAAAAATAGGGACCACTACGGTGGGAAGGTAACAGCGTTCCGTGCGCCTTTGGTGTCCAGTCATGCCGGCCACATGACCACGGAGACGTCCTCGGACAAGCGCTGGCTCTTCGGCTTTGAAACGGAGATGAGCACCAGTCCCTAGAGTCGGAAACGACTAGCACGCATGTGCGGGGGTACCTTTACCTTTTACCTTTAACAAACCATTTGCCCAAACTTTTCGTAAACACAAGTTTTAGAAAATCACCTTCTAATACTGGGCAAAACAACTACCAAGCACCACCCTAGGGTACCACAATTCAGATTATTCTGGAGGTCCAGCTCAAAATGAAATGATGTGGTTTTGTGACTGGAGTGGGGAAGGCACTGTAATGAAAGCTGTGATGTGGGGTTAGGAGGAAGAAGGAGCATATTTGAGGAGTCCAAAACAGAATTACAAGGACACTAATGTTGTAGGAAGGAATGGGATTTTAGACCTTCAAGTAAAATCAAGGAGAGACACCAAGACTACCTCTGTAGACTTGCTAGACTGTCTTCATCCCGCACTTTACCCGAATCATCGCTCTATGGATATCTTCTAATGAACTCTTATTTTAAAAGGAAATTCTACGCCTGATTCACGGAAAGAAGCCTGTATCACTTTGATACCCACGGAAGGGCAGGACGTAACTTCTGTGAAGAACTACAGACCAATTTCTCTTCTTAATAATGATGACAAACTGTTCACATTCGTTTTAGCTGAAGAGTTTAAAAAGTTTTTCGAGATTACGTACATGAGGGTCAGTGTGGTTTTTCCACCCAGAAGCCAATTAAAGGATAATGTGAGAATAATCTTGAATATAACTGAACATTTACAACAACACAGTGACAAAGAGGTTGCACTAGTTTTCTTAGACATTCAAGTAATAATCAAGGTGAGACCCCAAGACTGACACTGTGGGTTTGTTTGACTGTCTATGTTCTGCACTTTACCTGAATTACTGCTCTTAGGGTATCTTCAAAACTCCAGCATAATATTACTGGGGGAAAGGGAAGCTTTTGAACAAGAGCTGGAGAGAGAAAACCCAGTCAGAGAACGGGACAGAAGAAGCTTTAATCCAAGCAGGCTGTTTCCTGCTATTCAAGGATGACCCAAAGAAGGAGGTCCAAGGATTTTGAAGCTGGCTGGTTGTTTAGCAATTCAAGAAAACATCTGATTGGGAACTTGGGTCATCTCCCAACCCTATGTATCTGCTTTTTACTCCTCTGAAAAGCTTCCGGTGGATTTTCACCTTACCACCATTCAGCAAACTCTGAGGATTGAAGGTAAGAAGAACCTCTTCATGGACTTCTGCCCCCTTTCTCAGCATCCCCATCTCTGGATTGTGGGTGGTCCTTCCCAAGAACAGCTTAATTGGCCACAGAAGAGGACAGGATAAGCTGTCAGCAGACACAAAAGCTGACGGAGAAGGGGGGAAGAGCTTTGTCTTTCAACAGGATAAAGCAAAGGGCAGAGGTCCAAATTTCAGTTCTAGAATCACTACAATTCTTACAGTCATGCGGCAATTCTCGCCATGTCCCGCTGGTCTGGCTTCCCCATCCCACCAGCTCTAGCTGAGTCTCAAAAATCAGTTTCAGTCTGGCTTTTGATGTATGGCAGATGGCCTCCAAGGAGCTCAATAGCAGAGGAGGAATCCTGAATACATGAAAAGACTCTCCAATCTAACTCTGGATGTTGACAACCCACACCGCGATGCCGTTTGTTTCTGCTGGGTTTTGTTTGTTTAATTAGCCACAACCTGCTGGATTTATAACCACTTATGAAGCCAGCCCACTGAAGTTGACTAAGCGCCGGTTCCCATCCTGCGCTAAGCCTTCTCAGTTAGTCTTTCTCAGGAATTGTAGGAGTGAAATGCAATGCGTCTGATTGGAAGGGTTCCCTCTGAATTTAGCCTCTGTGCCTGTCACACCCGAGGTCTGCCTGGAAACAACAACTTCTCACCTGGAGTTCAGGGTAGATTCATTGCTGGCCTTGCGGAGAGGACCATACAGGTAGTTCTCTACTTCTGACCACAGCTGAGCACAGAATTTCCACTGCTAAGCAAGACAGCTGTTAAATGAATGTCGCCCCGTTTTACAACCTTTTTTGCCACTGTTGTAAAGTGAATCACGGCAGTTGTTATGTTAAGACACATGGCTGTTAAGCGAATCTGTCTTCCCCATTGACGTGGGTTGTCAGAAGATGGTCACGTGACACCAGCAGCCTGCAACTGTCATAAATATAAGTCAGTGACCCAGCGTCCGAGTTTTGATCACATGGGGATGCTTGCAACGGCTGTTAAGTGTGAACAATGGTTGTAAGTCCGTTTTTCCAGTGCCGCTGTTAACTGCTAAATGAATAGGTATAAGTTAAGGACTACCTGTGCTACATTTTGCACATGTTCAAACTTTTTTTCCCTCCCTTTTCAGGAAGATATGGCTAATTCAGGAGGTTCCTCAAGAGCACCTGAATCTTGGCTTAAAAAGTAAATCCTTATCTCTCCTTTTTTTTCCTTTTTTCTTTTTTCGTCTATCTAAGGAGGGTTTCCAGAAATTTGACTTGAATCGGGGAAGGCCCTGTGCAGGTTTCAACTCATCTCTCCATTTCCAGGCCTGAAGAGTCACCTCCTTTCCTATCTCCCTCCTCAAGCGCAGCAGACAAATCACAACGCGCACACAATCCAACCCCCCCTCTTGCTGTCCCCCCACCACCTTACACAACCTGAAAACGGGAGGTCCTGCTCCAACTTGCTAAGCCTCAAAGGCGGCCACCATCGCAAGGGGGAAAGAGCCAAGGAATGCAATCCTTCTCTTGTGATGCAGGATTGGGCCCTCTCCTGGGTAAACAAGGGAGGGTTGGGTGCAAGAGGCGCAGAGGTGGTGGTGGGGGGTTGTGTCTGCCTTAGCTTGCAGAGGAATGTGCCAGTTATGCATTGCTCTGAAAATTAAGACCGGAGCCAGTCATTGCCAGGTGGGTGAGAAACCCAGCAGTCCTCTGAGCAAGTTTCCTAAGAAAGCAATCATGGCAGAGATCAGTAATGGTAATAATCTGAATTAAAATACCTATGTAAAGTAATAAAAACAATAATACAATCAAAGCATCCATGATAATGCTGTTGTTGTTATTGTTGTTGTTATTTTCTTTTATTCATTAAACATGAACATTCAAATTGACTGGCGCTGATAGTTGACACGGGTTGCTACCAGCATCCTAGGTATCAACCAGGTACCTCAAAATGTAAGATGTTCCAAGTAGCACAGTTTTTTTGTAACTTTGCTGGAGTTATTGCAGGAAGCTGCAGTTTCTTGATGTATTTGGCAAAGTTTTTGGACTTAGTTCCCAGTGCCCCGATGACACTGTTACATGTTTCATCCATAATTGTGCTGTTGTTGTTGTTGTTATTATCATTAATTTTGGTGTGCTGATATTCCACCTGGTCTCATCAGCTTCCTTCAGAATTTCTCAAGAGTCTGCATCATTGGACCTCATCTCCATTTGAGAAGGGTTTTGGTGACAACTGAGGAAAACATGTTTGCTTCATTACTTTATATAGATATTTTAATCGTCAGTTTATTACCCTATAGACCACTGGAAGTCTTTTTAATACACAAGCAGAATCAATCAATCAACACAGGGAAGATATGGGCACTTTCTGCATTTATCCAAAAAAGTGTAAGCATAGCCAAATCCACTCACTATTTTTAGAATAAAAAGAATGATGGATGAATTTAATCTTCTGCCTCCTTTCATGCTAGTTTCTTTCTCTCTTCACCTCCCCCCCCCCTCTAGAAGTAAATTCCCAGTTCTCGTGACTCCTGCAGAATCTCTTAAGAAGTTGGAAAAAGTCTTCAAGGAGGATTAACTGATGGCTGGAGGTCAAGAGACGTCCATGCTCTGCAAAGCTGCCACGGAAGAAAGTAAGTTGGCTAGCTTTTTGGTGGCAATGGCCACAAAGGGAGTAGGCCACTGCTGACATCCGGCCAAGCTTTTATTGGGGCACATGTGTGCAGATCAAGGACAGAGAAGCCATACAAGTCCATGAAGGTACAGGTAATTCACCCCTGCATTAGGCTGTCTAAAAAAATGGAGGTGGAATCTCTCTGGCACAATGTAGATGGCGTACCAATAGAAGAGAATATTTGTAGCTTGAGGTTGTGGGGTCAAGAAGTTTGTTTTCTTGGAAACGTTTCATCACCCAATAAGTAAAATCATCAGTGCTGGAAGGGAGTGGGATTGGAGGAGGAGGAGGAGGAGGAGGAGGAGGAGGAGGAGGAGGAGGAGAATTGTGGGGACTTTGCTGCTCTCTGAGCTTGGTTGTTTTCTTGCAGACATTGCATTACCCAACTAGGTAATATTTTCAGTGCTACCGTAGAAGGATTCACCCTCTGTTTATGTACAAGTGGGTTGCCCTGTCAATGTTGGTGGGACTTTCCTTGGTGGTTTCTTGAGGAACTCCAAACAGTCCCACCTACATTGACAGGGCAAGCTAATAATATATAAAGAGAGAGACAGACACCCCCCTCCCACTCCCTTCTAGCACTGATGATGTTTCCTAGTTGGGTCATGAAACATCTGCAAGAAAACCCCCAAGCCCAGAGAGCACCAAGGACCCCACAGTAGGATGGAGACTTTGGCTATCCCCACCACCTGCCTGGAGATGTTTTTTAAGAATGCCATTCAGAACCAACAGGAGATTGGACCACTTCCAATTCTGAGTGCCCAGGAATTTCATCCTCTTTTATTCAGAGCACGGTCTGAATGCCTGGCTGACAAGCCTCACCTTGCTTGCTCTGCCTTTTGGGAGAGAAGCTTTAATTGCTCAGCCCCCCCTTCTCCTCCCCCCCCTGCTCATTCTATGCCCGGCTTAAGGCTATAATTCCTTTCTAGACTACTCAGGCAAAATTTTGCCCTTTTCCCTTCATGAAAGGAAGGAAGGAAACTCCAGCATTAGTTCTCCCTCACTTTCAAGTCATTTGCTGGAAGGGAACTGGGGAATTAAATTGCATTTGCAGCTTGGGGGAGAGGAATTAAGAACCAGGGTGAGCGCATGCATGTGGACACAGGCACACACACAAGAGATGCACAGACCCACAAACAGACACACAAGGGAGGGGTACTTTTTAAATAAAGGAATTGCAATGGGGGGCAGGAAGCCAGGACCCCAGTGGGCCAGAGACCTCTGGAGCCAAAGTCAATAGTTGGAAGGGCCAGAAACAGGGAATATAGAAAGGCCAAATCAGAACTGCTTCTGAGCGTAATGGATTCGAAGTAATGTTAATTAATTATTCATTCATTCATTATTCATTAAATAATATCGGAGCGATCCTATTGGCTCCGAGTTGAGCGTTGCTCAATCTTAGCCAGGCTAAGATGTGTGAACTTCAGCTTTTGGGATGAGAAGTGAACACGTCTTCAAGGAAAAAACAAAGAAAGAAAGTCCAGTTGCCTTTTGGAAAAGTCCCCTTTTCATGGGACAACCGTGGCCTGGATGACTGAGAATGTCCAGAGGCAGCAAGAAGAAGGAAGAAATAAATATTCTAGAAGGTTCTGCCCACTGTGGCAAACATCTTGCAAATGGCCAAGCCAAGTGTCATTTGCTCGCAGGATGTTCTCAGATTTGCAAACGAACCAAGAGTATCCAATGGAGACTCTAGAGATTGGGTGGAGAACTCAGCATTACGGAGCAAATCCGTAATTAAATCGCCATGTCGGCCTGCAAAATGGCAAGACCAGCTCCCTCCCCCCCCCCGTTTCTCTTTAGGAGAAAACGGAGAGTGATCCAAACGACATTCAGCACACAGGAGGACTCCAAAGGGAAAGGCTGAGTAACTGAATAAAATTGCCCAATCGATATTCTGAATCCAAACAAAACATTTTGACATTTCCAAAGGAGGTCTTTTGTTCCCCAACTGTTGATCTGGCTGCTTTGTCAAATGTTTGCATTCCCGGAGCCTCAACTGGCAGAGAACATCTTTGAAGGCTTTTCCTCCTTCCCACGTCAGTTCCAAGCGGCACCGGAATGTTAATTGCATTTGCAACCGACAAAAACAGAGGCAGCCCGGCTGAAATCAGCCGAGTTTGGCTGCACATACGTATGAACGACGGCAGCCTCGAACTAAAATAGACCTTTTGACCATCCAATTCAGGCCTGTTTACACCTAGCTTTCCTACTGTGGCATCCTCCAGACATGCTCAGCAGAGACCCCACGAACCACAGCCGCTCATGATTTTACAAGCATAGAAGTTATATTACAGGTATTCCTCGATTCACGATGGATTCCCCCCCAAAAGCTACTTACAACCTGGTTCTGGACTTCAACTGGCTGCACACACCACTTGAGGCCACAGATCACAATTTGGGTGTTTGGCAACTTGTCTCACCTTTATGATCAGTTACGGAGTTGTGTGGTTATGTGATTCATGACTTTCTTTTGCTGGTTTCTGACCTGCTCGGCCTATTTCCAGCAAAATACACAGCCCAAGGAACACTTTGATTCGCTTAACGACCCTGGCGTTTACTTAACGTCTGCTGCGTTTGCTTAACAGCAGACACATTCACTTAATGACTGCCACAAAAAAGTATAAAATTGAATCCGGCCATGTAGGGGTGCCTCAACTTACAACCATCACGACTTACGACAGACAGTCATGAGGACTCCTGCGTCAGATGGAACAAGAGTAGACCGAGGACTTGGGGATACAAAGATGCACCACCTGTCCACAACTTTGGGGATTAGGATCAATCACGAAGCAGCAACAGGATTCATGCCCTGAAAACACCCCCAGAACACTGAATGTAGATTTCAGAAATAGTGGAGAGGCAAAAACAGACATCAAGGTGCAATGGGACAGATGTTTAACCCCTGCTGCAGTTGTGATCTCCCGTAGACCCAGGGAGTTCAAAGGAGGGACCAGCACCATTACAGAAAAGATTCCTGAGTCCAGAAGAGAGAGGAGAAAACATAAAAAAGAGACGCAGAGTAACTCCATCTTAATTACGCTAAGTGTAAGTTGGTCTGGACATTTGCTTTGGCAGGATGTCAAGACTCGTGCCAAGTCCTTCAAAGCTGGCCAAGTCAAGAAACAAGAACCACTTGCATTTCTGGAACGATCTTTATGGCTATTAGTCTAATGCAGTGTTTTTCTCAACCTTGGCAGCTTGGAGGTGGGTGGACTTCAACTCCCAGAATTCCCCAGGGAGCAAGGTTGAGAAACCCTGGTCCAAGGTAGCAAAACTTTGAAAGCTTACAAAGCCATTCTCCAGCATGTCCGGCATATCCCAAAGATGCTTTTTCAGGAGGCAACTGGACTTCCTTCTTTTTCCTGGAAGATGTTTCGCTTCTCATCCAAGAAGCTTCTTCAGCTGAAGAAGCTTCTTGGATGAGAAGCGAAACATCTTCAGAGAAAACCAAGGAAGTCCAGTTGCCTCCTGAAAAAGCATCTTGGGGATAACTGTGACCTGGAGGACTGAGAATCTCCGCAGACACACACCTAGCACCATTAAGGTGGCGTTACTCCGAGTTTTTCTTTTTCACGTTATCTTCTCTCTCCTGAATTCAGAAATCTCTTCTGTAACGGTTCTGCTTCCTCCTCTGTATTTCCAGGATCCACTAGCCATTCCACCACAGTCGTAGACAATGCCGAGGTAGAAAGAACATGCTAGCAGTTGTTGAAACACATCTACTTTCCCAGTATTCCAGCCAACCACCTCAATGGAATCCTGGCAAGAACAGGTAACCCAAGTCATCTCCATACCCTGGGAAAAGTGGTTGCACATCCTCCACCTGCTCCTGATAACATCAGAATATAGTTATTTTGGGATGGTAGCAAATGAGTAACCTTGTTTGAATCTTGATCTGACTCACGGCATGCTTTGGCTCTCCATCACTGTGCAGAGGAGAAGAAGAAGAGCAGCCTTCGTGTAGGGAATTTAATGTTTCATTCCAGGATGATCTGCCTCAGTACACAATGTTAAAAAATAAACCCCGAGGAATTGGGGGGAAACAACCAGAAAATCCACAGGCGTTCAAAAATGGGAATCTTTCCACCGGATTTCTGTTGCTGCTGGAGCAAGGGCTGCAAACACCTTCTCTTTGGCTGTCAGAGTACACGACAAACCTAGATTTTCTCCTGCGTCACCCAGTTGTGCTGGGGGTTTCCCGATACTCCCATGTTACACCTTTGCTCCGCGAGCTGCATTGGCTGCTGGTTGCCCTCCGGGTGAGATTCAAGGTGTTAGTAATGACTTACAAAGCCCTACATGGCATGGGTCCGGATTACCTACGGCAACACCTGCGGCCGGCGTCAACCTTCCTCCGTCCAGTGCGCTCCCACAGAGAGGGCCTCCTCAGGGTGCCGCCGATCAAAGAATGTTGATTGGTGGCCCCCAGGGGGAGGGCGTTCTCTGTGGGTGCACCAGACCTGTGGAACCGCTTGCCGGTTGGGCTCCGGATGGCCCCCGACCTTCGCTCCTTCCGGCGCGATCTAAAAACGTATCTATTTGAGCAATCTGACCTGGTCTGATGGGTTAGGGTTGGGGTTTTAATACGTCTTAATTATTGTTTTAACCTTGGGCATTTATTTAATCGTTTTTAACTTTTGTATCCTGTTTAGTATTTATTGCCCTGTACACCGCCCTGAGTCCTTCAGGAGAAGGGTGGTATAAAAATATAATTAATTAAATTAAATTAAATTAAATTCTGTGAAAGCTGCATTAGCTTCCAATTTGCCTGCTTAAGCCCTTAAATATGTGGTGTGAAGGTCTATTTGCTTCCTTTATTACTACAGCTACAAGTTGCTTCCAGATCCAAATCAAAATTCTGCTTGTCATTTTTAAAGCCCTCCATGGCCTTGGACCAGGCTGTTTGAAGGACCATCTTTTCTCAGTTATATCTACCCAACCCACCACAACAGGGAGACAGATGATGTTAAGGGTCCCCTCTCTTAAGGAGGTCCATCTGGTGAGACCAAGAAGAAGGACCTTCTCTGTGGTGGCTCCCTCCCTCTGGAATATCATCCCTCCAGAAACAAGATTGGCCTCCACAGTTCAAGAAAGGTCCTGAAGAAGTGGTTTTGTCAGCAAGCCTAAGGACCTCAGGATAATATAGAGCCCATCAATTGGTTCTTTGATTGTTGTCACTGGTGGTGGTGGGGGGGGGTTGCATTGGGGTTTCATATTTCTGTTAAGCTACCTGCAGTCACTAAGAGTGGGTTGGGCAGCCATATACATTTTCTTAATGAATAAATAAACTTCACACGTGCCCCCAAATCCCGTTTCCTCCTGGGCCCCAATCTTGCAGGAAATCTCAGCAAGAGACGGTCTTAGCCTCATCCAGGAAGGTGGGTCAATAAAATATGAGATCTGAAGGGTGATTTTGGTTTCCCCAAAGAAATTCACTTTTATCATTTCACATGCAAGAAAGGAGAAGGAAAGGAGGGCAAAGAAGATGAGGCCAATGGGTGATGTATTACAAAGGTGGCAGCAGCTACTTGGCCTTGAGTAGAACTTGGCAGGAGATTCTCAGCAGGTCCCAAGAAGAAGGCCACTCCATCAATGCCACCCCAGAAGGTGAAGCAAGTGCTGGATACTCAAGAGTTTGGGAGATGATGCCAAAAGGTCTTCATTACTTCAAAACAAGGAGGACCTCAAACACTTGAGCCAAATCCAGATGCTCAAGGAGCCAACAACTCAACTCCACCAGCCTTTCGCAAGATAGAGAAGACCTGCACTGTCCCCCCCCCCCTGACATTTGGTCAGGGTGGAGATGATCTCTACTATGATGGTTAGTTAACGGCTTATCCTTGGTCACTGGGTGGTGCTGATAGTGGTTACGGTTGGGATCTTTGTTTTTAATCCATGGTCCATGGTCCACGGTCACGTGTGCAAGAGGGGCGGCTATTTAAATAATACCAATACATATCAATGCACATCAATAAGAAAAGTTTTTCAAACGAGGTGAGGGAAAGTGATAGGAAAAAAACAGAATATGGCAGAATTCTCCCTTAATGGGAGAGGAGGACTTCGGCACTTCCTGAAATTATAGATTTAGACAAACGGTTGCGTAGAAGGCAAGTCCCTACACAAAATCTGTCAGGGTTAAGTATTTTATTTACAGACTTTTGATTTTTACGCTTCATTCATGCATGAGAGACTACCATTCCCATCCAGTGCAGAATGTTAATATTTTATTTCTCTTTGTTTTTCTTAGCAGTCGTATTTTGCTTGCCAGCTTGAGTCTAGGAAGCAGTGAATAAACAAGTACAGATCTGTTCAGGCCTAATGGCCAGGATGGATTTGATTTGTATCATCAAAGCCACTTCTGTATTGTTCCGATTTGCATTTCCAAACCAGCTTCTCACACTAAGTCCAAATGATTCAGAAAAAAATAATTCAGTTTGCCTGTGTGGGAGGGGGCATCTTTTCAGTGGGTGTTCGAATGCCAGAGGCACCTAGAGAACCTAGTTCTTTTGTAATTTATTATTAATTAAACATATTTATATGGCCCTCCAACTCACAGGAGTGACTCCGGATGAGTTACAACATCAAAACCATAACATCCCCCCCCATTATGGCAGCAACCACACCATCAGATCAACCCCACAATCATCTCCATTTGGGATCTGCAGGCCTCCTGGCCAAACCTAGTCTTCAGGACCCTTCAGAAATGCAACAGGGTGAAGGCCATTGGTACCCCGGGGGAATGATGTTCCATAGAGGAGGGGCCAACACTGAGAGTGCCCTTGAGAGAGAAGAGTTCCTTCCTTGAGAAAGAACTTAAGACCAATCTCTGGTCAAAGATTTGAACAGAGGCTTCCAATTCAAGCTGATATGAAAATTAGGATTCAGGAAAATCAATGTCAAGCTCATAGTGTATGATGCTGCCACCATTATTGCTTCTCAGCTTGCTAACGCACTGGGGGGCAGGAGAGGGGGGAATAGAATTCAGCCTCCAGACGACATGAAGTCCGCCTGTGTGAACCAAGGACGTTTCAGCAGGTGTTTGCCAACCCAGTGAAACTTTCTCATAACAATATTTTGACACTCGATTGGACCATGTGATCTGCACTAATAGGGGGAGGGAGAATTCTATACTAATTATACTGGTTTGCGTGGGAAATAACCAGAGCTGGTTTTGCTTTCATCTGTGCCAAAAGGATGTACTCAATTAAGTTTTGCATTAAGGGATTGGATAGTCTCGATGGTGCTTGCTCAGTTGGGTTCATCAGTCAGAACCATGACAGTCAATTTTATTTGGAGAGTTAACAATCTTCTCACAACCCTCCAAATGGCCAAATATCTGGCACACCCCTTGAACACCATCGGCACTGACAAAATCACCATCAGTCAATTGCAAAAGGCAGCTTGGCTTGGAACAGCTCACGTCCTGCAACAATATCTTTAACACCACCAAACAACACCTGCCTATCCCAGATCCTTAGTAAACACTCACAGGTGGATAAAAATCCCACATAAACATTGGCTGACTGTGCAACCAACCTTAATACTAGTCTTTCCATCCACTGTTACCGACACAGAGTTGAACTGCTAAGGGTGATTTCTGAAACTATGGATTGATACCATTGAACAATGAGACCAAACTGAACAAGGAGCTTCTACAACAACCAGGGTTATCACTGCCTATCATCTCTCCAAGATGGATGAGATCAAGATCTACCTACATAAAAGCTGATCTACCCATGCTTTATTAAATGGGAATATTAAACCAGACTGGATTATTGGCAGCCCCAAAATCCGTGGGAGCTCCACAGATCCGGCGCAGGCTGTGTCAGAGAAGGTCAGGCCTCTTGTTTATTTCTTCCAGAATGTCTTTCCACATATCCTCTTCAAGTACCAACAAGCTGGTGGGGAAACGTGCCTGGAAGAACCGAAGGGATCGACAACAAGCAGGGCGAGATGCTGTTGTGTCAATCCCCTCTTGAAGGAAAACAAAAAAACAAAACAAAATTCAAGCAGGGGTTGACTGTCATCAGTCACAAGATCCACATGACAGACAAGCAGAAGGTGGGGGGTGGGGGGGTCAGAATTAAGTCACGTGGACAAAGTCACAACAGGCTGCTGCAATGTGTCAGCAGGAGGAGGGTGTGCAGTAAAAATTTTTTTTAAAAAAATGCTGCAGCGTCAAAACACCCAAAACCTCCCAAGGCAAGAAGCAAAATCTACATCCAGGACACTCCTTGTTGGGTTGATGTTTTTGTTGTCCTGCCACCCGAGAAGATCCTTCCTTGTTTTTGTCCCAAAGGTGCTTTCTCTCCCCCCCCCCCCCGCCAAAAGGCAACTGGAGTTTCTTGGGGTGTTTTTTTTCTTTCTTTGAAAACGTTTCGCTTCTCATCCAAGAAGCTTCTTCAGAAGAACTTCAGAGAACTGAAGAAGCTTCTTGGATGAGAAGCGAAAGGTTTTCAAAGAGAAAAAAAAACCCAATCAACTCCAGTTGCCTTTTTTTTTTGGGGGGGGGAAGCACCTTTGGGACAACCATGACCTGGAGGATGGAAAAAATCCCCAGAAACTTCCTTCTCCTTCTACCTTTGACCTGATGGAATACAGGCAGCCCTCGACTTACAACAATTCATTTAGCGACCGTTCAAAGTTACAATGGCCCTGAAAAAAAAGCGATTTTCGCACTGATGACCACGGCAGCATCTCCACGGTCATGCTTGACAACTGACTCACATTTATGATGGCGGCAGTGCCCCGGGAGGTCACGTGATCCCCTTTTGCGACCTTCGGACAAGCAAGGTCGATGGGGGAAACCCAGATTCAATTAACAAGCGGGTGACTAATTGAATCACTGCAGTGATTCACTTAGCAACTGTGGCAAGAAATGTAAGATGGGGGGAAACTCACTTAACAAATTTCTCCCTTAGCACCATAAATTTGGGACTCAATTGTAGCCCTACATCAAGGACTAATTTTACGGTCTCCTGAATTGAGTTGGTAGCTGTTTTCTCCTTCACCTCTTACTCCGAGTTGCTCCTCGGTCTGTCTGCTTAAAATACAGATTCAGACACACAGAAATAAGGGGGAAACCAATGTTTCTGACAGCCCCGTCTATCCGTCCCCCCCACCTCCCCGTTAAGCCAACCTTTCAACCAGCCACAACAGTAGCTGCCCCCCCCCTCCTTCCTCTGGATTTCCCGGAGACCAAACGGAGCGTCTATTAATTCATCCATCCCTTTCAAAGCAATTAGGCCTCAGGTTATGTAAGACCCGACTTATATAAATTGGTGGCTATGAAAAATTGTCAACATGCTGCTTTTATACTTATGTGCACAACAGAAATATTTACATTACACGTAGAAAACCGTGCGTCGATGTGAACTGCCTCGAAACGTGCCTTAATGCAAAAAAAAAAAAAAAAAAAAAATCAGGTCACACATGGCTTTTCAGAAGGGAACAGTTACATAAGTCACCCTGCTGGATTCTGAATGAAATATACAATTTAATTTTAGATGCAAGCAAGAATGGATCCTCGGCTTAAAAATATACACATCTGGAACTTAAGCAAAGGAGAGCTTAGTAAAATCCAGTCGTTTCTGCCAATAATTACTGCTGGTTATCATCTCTCTCTTTCTCTCTCTCTCTTTCTTCCTCCCTCCCTCCCTCTTTCTAATTTCCTAGAAATGCTCTGTTTTTCCCCAAGTAGCTGCAAAGCTGCTCTTTAACAAGGATAGAAAACAAATATTTGAAGGAGGCAAGGAAGCTGCCAATGACCCCTCCCCTCTGAAATACATAAAATAAACCTCATGGGAGTGAATGTTGTGGGTGCAAAACATCAGCCCAACCTTCGGAAACCTTCCCAGGTCGCACTTTCCAGGTGAGAGGACTTCAACCTCCCCAGAATTCTCCAGATGTTGGTGCTCAGGGTTCTCCTTAAGAGTCGGCACCAACTGTCCTAACTGAATGCAGCCATGTGGTCCTTGGGGGACCATCTCACAATAGCCCATGGAGCTGGATGGTCTTCTCCTGAAGGTTCAGGACCAAAGTGGACCTCCAGGATGGTGTTCAGCTGAACTTGGAGGCTACTGAAATCACAAATGATAGTTGCTCTGCAAGAGCATGGCTATCTCCCAATGCCAACGTGTGAGAGCCTTCGAACTGTCGAGCTGCACAACTCAACGACCTGATTTGCTCCATGCTGCAACAACAGGACCCTGAGCTGCACTGGCAGGCTCAGCTTCAGGGTCATAGCCCCCATAATTCCCAGCTATTCCTAAAGCACATGGTGCTTATCCTCTAATCCAGCAGGGATGGCAAGAGGTAAGGACCCAATCCTACGTCTGTACTAAGCAGCGCATCAGGCACAGCTTGGTTGCAGACCCATGTGCCGCAGCATCAGAAAACCCTCTTCTTTAGGAAATCACCCCAAAGGATACGCTGAGCAGAAGAACCACATTCAACCCCAGGAAAACCGGCCGCTTCTGGGGCAGAATCAGGACCACGTGGGACATTCGTTCATCAACTAAACGTGGAGCTGGATACTGTAAATCCCTCTTTCTCTTCAGTCTGGCAAAGGTTAACTTTGGTTTTTGCTTATCCGCAGCTGCTAATAACGTGGAAAGAAATGTCTTCTTCGCTCAGCATGAGCTCCCTAACAGGGTTAGCCACTCTGCCTAACTCATACGCGGAAAATTTCCACGGGATCTGAAATTTTGCAGAAGTGCACATAACTTGGAAGGCGGCGTCGGCATAGTTTCTTGGAAATCAGCTTCACGGTGGAATTAAAGCCCACTTATCCGGGATTAAAGGCCCCTGAACCCAGGGAGGATTACTTCCAAGAGAACAGTGCATGAGAGCTGTCTAATTCTGGATTAATTTACAGCACAATCTTCCTCTTACCCCCTCAGACAAAAGACACCATTGAACCTAATGGAACCTTCTTCTAAAGAAGATACGAGTCGGATTTCGCTTCAATACAACACCAGGCAGTCCTTTGATCTGGAGCAGGTTTCTGTAATGTCATTTCTTTCCTTAATTATTCCCCTTTTCTGGCCATGGGCAAAGCCAACATTCCTTGCATGATTTTACAATCCGCTTACAGACTGTAAGTCCTTGACTTGCCACCGTTTCTTTGGCGACCGTTTGAGGTTACAATGGCACTGAAAAAGTGACCAATGACACATGGGCAATGTTGGTTGACCCAACAGGGTCCATCCAGCAGCCCATTCTTAATGGAGGAGGAGCAGGAGAAGGAAGAGGAGGAGGAGGAGAGGGATGAAACAACCTACACTTGGGCAGGTGTCTCTTGCTAATTTTTCGCTGGGCCAGCCCATGTCCTTATTAACAGCGGCACATAAGAGATGCTCAAAAGAAGGATTAAGCGCCTCTTGGGACTGAATTTTGGGAAAGAGGAAGCTGGCCAGGCTTGGGGTTCAAGGGCAAAGTGAAGCAACTGGGAAGTAGTTTTCAAGGAGGGTTTCACTTCTGCAAGGATGGTTTCTAAGCCTTGAAGGTTCAGCCCCATTTTGCTTCTCAAACAAGTCAATCTGTTTATAGACAGGAGCTGACTATTGGGTCTGCTCATCTGCAGCCCAAATCTGGCTTTTTCAAAAGGCCAAGAAATATATCCTTTTTTCTGAATTGGGTCGTAGAATCACAGGTCTGGAAGGGACCTTGGAGGTCTTCTGCTCCAACCCCCTGCCCAAGACACAGTCCTAAAGACCATCCTGAACAGATGGCTGTCCAATCTTTTCTTGAAGGCCTCCAGCAATGGAGCACCCACAACTTCTGGAGGCAAAGCTGTTCCATTGATTAATTGTTCTGTCAAGAAATTCCTTCAGATTTCCTGGTCGGATTTCTCTCTGACCAGCTTCCACTGATCTTCCTTCCTTCCTTCCTTCCTTCCTTCCTTCCTTCCTTCCTTCCTTCCTTCCTGGTAGGGACCTTAGAGATCTTCTGACCCAACCCCCCTACTCAAGGCAGGCACCCTTATTCATCCTGGACAAATTATCTTTCCTTAAAAACCTCCAACGATGGAGCACCTTCAACTCTGGGAAGCCAGCTGTTTCATTGATTAATTGTTCTCACTGTCAGGAAATTCCTCCCGATTTCCAGACTGGATTTCCCTCTGACCTGCTTCCACCCATTGCCTCTTGTCCTGAAGATCCTCTCTCTGCATTTCAGGATGACTCCCCAGGAAAGGTAGCCTTCAGACAGAACCCAAATAAGTCCAGAAGAGCAGCAGAACCATCTCCAATCAATTCTGAGAGTTAACCACCTTGCTCAAAAATCCATTGGATTCTATGATGGCTTCTGAGATCATCAAAACCCCAGCACCTTCTCTTTGCATCTGGCAATTGCGCTGCCCTTTTAGGAATGGCATGACTGAACGATCAGGGTGACCTGGCTGAAACTCTCCATCACTAACCAAAGGTGAAGCATGCAGGGACCCAGCAGGAAACTTCTTGCCAATGGTTGCTTCCGACCCGGAGGAGCCTTTAATGATTGTGATAACTTATTTGTCGCTGCAGATGGGCCTCCCTTTTAATGATGTCCTCGCGGGCCTCAACACCACACTTGGGAATTATCCTTGGACACACAATTTGGCCCCTGTGTACTTCCCCCAGCCCAGCCAAATCACACCACAACCCAGCCAGATGGAAGCCCAGCTCAGCAGCATAACTTATACCAGAATTCAAAGAAAGGGGGGGGGGAGGAAGCACCACATTTTAATTGTTGCCAAATGGTGATGGCTATATTTGCTCCTGGGAATTACGTTTATTAATCTCCTTGCTCTTTTTTTTCTCTCTCTCTCTCTCATTCTCTTTTTTCTGCAGCCGTTAAGATGCATCTGACTGTCACCTCTTTGGGGAGAGAAAAGATAGGGCGGAAGAAAATGAACAGCTGTCAAGATGTGGAAGGAGCATAATAAAATCCGAAAGTGAAAATTTTGCAATGCTAATTCCTTAATGTTCCAGTTTGCAACATTGTCAGGCATGGGGAGAACAAAGGAGCTTTTTGGTAAACTTTTTCTCAAGAGGAGGAGGAGGAGGAGGAGGAGGAGGAGGAGGAGGAGGAGGAGGCAGCCCAGCTGAAACCACTGCAGATACTTTTTAACTTTATTTCATCCCCGGGTCCTTTGCTTATTAGCAGGGACGGGGTTCAAAACCCTTACAGCTCAGCCTGATTTTTCCTGGCCTGCATAAGCGGCAACATCTGGAAGCTCTGGCTTCAGAAGCTAAGCAGGGTTGGAGCTGGGATGGATTGGGATGGGAGCCTGCCAAGGTACATCTAAGCTGAAAAGTTTTTTTTAAAACACACACACACACACACACACACACACACACACACAAACCAAAACCACAAAAGGCCTTTCAAACTTTTCCCTTCATTACCCCAAACTGCTTATCCGAAAGCCCTACTTACCTAATGTAGGTAAAACACAATTTGAGTCCATTTAAATGTCCCTGTGGTGATTGGGTAATGGGTTTATGTGTCATTACCCAAAGAGACACCACGTGGAGCTGACCCAGTTTGGGACGCACTGATCCACTGGGGAAAAACCACTACCGCGCAGTTACTGCGTAGAATAACTCTTTCCTTCCAGCGAACACCCAGAATTACCGAGAGTCGAATGCAAGTTGAAATACTAACAACAATTATTATAATAAATAAGCATCTGCCCCACAACATCCCACAGTTAAGAACTGTTGATAGGGCAAACAACAACGTTTGTATCGTGTAAACTGAAAACACAGAACAGAACAGGAGAGAATCACGAACCGCAGAGACCTGCATGCAGAAGTAGAACGATGGTGGCAAAAGAAAGCTAAGATGGTATCAACCCAAGAAGTCCTTGACTTGCAACAGTTTGTTTATTGACTGTTCAAAGTTACAGCGGCACTGGAAAAAGTGATTTATGGCCCCTTTTCACACATTCGACCCTTGCAGCACCCCAGGGTCAGGTGATCAAAATTCATACGTTGCAACGTCCAGGTTTCTTGTGATAACCTTCTGAAGGTCAGTGAGGAAGGAGTCACTTAATAACGGCGTTACTAATGTAACTGCAGTAATTCACTCAACAATGTTGGCAAGAAAGGTAGTAAAATGGAGCAAAACTCACTTAACAGCTGCCTCGCTTAGCAACGGAAACATTGGGCTCGATTGCGGTACAGAGAACTACCCACAGAAGTAGAATGATGGTGGTAAAGGAAAGCAAAGATGGTATCAATAGTAATCAATGCCTAGGGTGCAATCCCAAAACATCTGGAGCGCCTCTTGAACAGCATCGGCATTGACAAAAAAAAACAACATTGGTCAATTGCAAAACAGGCAGCTTTGCTTGGAAGAGCTTACATTCTGAGTGTCAAGACTGATTTGCCTTTTCAACTAGATTTCCTCTTTTGCTCGTATCTTGGCAATGGAATGCAAGAGTTATGTGGGGGACCAGGGGATGCTTACCACTATACTAATGAGGAGATGAAGGGGGGAGCCTTACAGCAGGGGTCTCCAACCTGTTGGCCAGTGGGCCATTTGCGCATGTGCAGGAGTTCTAGTGCTGCTGCCAGTGTCACACAGTGCTAGTGGCCTGTTTACGCATGCACACGGTTGCTAGCAGCCCGTTTGTGGGTTCTAGCGGTCTGCTTGCGTGGGCACCCAGGTGCCAGCATTGCTGCAGGTGCCCACAGTCTGCTTGGGCATGCGCACGGATGCTGGTGCCACCGCTGTGCACACACTCATTTGCGCATGCATGCACGCACACACACATTTCTCTGCTCCTCCCTTTCCCTCCGGGCCCTCAACCCAAAAAGATTGGGGAACTTTGCCTTACAGGAGGAGGACCAGTAACTTGCCTAACAGAGCCAGTGAGCCTTAGGGTTGGGACCCACGTAGAAACTATCCTTTTTATTGGGGGTCCTTCGAATGACCGAGTACTAATGGGGCTGCTGAATGCGCCAACTCATGAGTGGAGCTATATTTGCGCTGCTATGCAAATTTCTGGAAATGCCAACTGGACAGTTTGACGCTGCGACAATATAGTTTAATGCCAACAAACAGCAATATCTGCCTGTCTCAGGTCCTTGGGAAGGAACGCGATAGGTGGATTAAAAATGCCAGATCCGGCCTGAACATCTGGCTGAGCGTGTGACAGACACGATAATAATAATTCTCCTATTTAGTTTGGTTATAAAAAGGGCCAGTTTTGCAAAATGCTGATCCACCAAGAGGCTGGAAAGGTCGAGCGGAGATAGACGGCTTTGAACTGCACTTTGTGAAGAGATTCTGCTTTTCCAAGCCTGCAGCATGACAAAGTGGATAATTACGGTAAATGGAAAGGAAGTAATCCTCTCCATTTGGAGGAACGGATCCAGGATGTGAATGGGTTATCTGGTTTTGAAAAAAAATAAAAATAAATCTCTTGTGTCTTAGAAAGGAGCGGATGGAGCAAAATGCTTCTATATAATCTAGATTTAATGATAAGCTTAAGGGTGGAATTAATTTTATACCGCTATCAATAGTTATTATATGAATCTTCTCACTCTTTTTTTCCCCTGGTTAATTTGCTTTTTCTTCCTTTTTTTCCCCGTCTTAAAAGTTATCATAATCGGCAATATATATCTGGACTTTTTTCTTCTTCGCCGTATAACTACCGTTTCCTTATTTAGTTTTTTTTCCCCTGAAGGTGCTGCAATGTTTTGCATTTCAGCACAATGGATAGACAGACAGATGCATTGCATGGATGGACAGATAGACACAGAGAGAGGCAACGCTGGACCATTTTAACTAAATGGGGCCGGGTCTTCTCCCAAATTTCACTCAGCTCTGTCTGTGGACCACTGAGGCCCAAAATTTAGAATTTCGCAACTGAAAGCAAGACACATGAATGACGTGCATGGGTGGACAGATAGACAAACAGAGGCGATGCTGCACCACTATAATAAAATGTGGCCGGCTCTTCTTTCAAATTTTCAACCCACCCCATGTTTTTAATCAGTGACAATGCCGAGGGCCAAATGTTAGGGCTGGGCGCTCTTTCCTAAAGTTATCTCTTCCTCAGTGATTTCGGGAACATTGAACACATCTGTCTTTCTGGCATCCAGAAAAATGAGGAGGAGCCTACTCTCAACAGCTGCAGATGGAGCAGGAGTCTCCCAGCTCTGTGTGTGACAAGGCTGGAGAGGGAAGGGGGAGCGTGGGTGGCCAGATGGCCAAGGAATTCTGGAGCAATTCAGGAAACATCCCCTTTGCGAAATGTCAGCATGGAATTCAACCTGAACTGGGGGAGAGGGCGGGGGGGGGGAGTCCCATGGAGCTACTACTTAAAGATCTTAGCCAGAATCAAATGTCCTACACCACTTCCACCCTAGCTGCATCAGCTGTTTGAGGCAAACGTCTGATTATCTCCTTTGGGTGGGGAAGTTCATCCTTTAGATATCTTCGTGAGACCTTCAATTGACATCTGGTGCTACCGAAGGCCCACCAAGATGAATTCTAGAGCTTGGCGCACCGGAAACTGTCAAGGGTAGTAGTCAGGAGGCACGTACAAAATATTTTGCATTCAGACCGCCTTGAATTTAAAACACCCCACCTTTGAGTGCAAAACCCGGAAGCATTTGGCACTCAAAACCAACCTGGGCCTGGCATCCCAGCATCCTCTGCTGTGTTTGGGCTCAATTCCCTTGGATTATACAGTACAATCGAGACGTAGGTCTGTTGATGGTTCTTGGGCACACACACAATTGTGCATCGCTCAAGATTTGCAACAAAAGAAGACTCTCTCTGTCTCTCTGTCTTCCTAATCATGAAGCCACTTGACAAGCGTTGTTGTCCTCAGAATGGAAGGTTTTAAAAATAACCGGATGTCTTTTGGCCGGTCCAGTGGACAATCTGGACTCTGATTGTCCTGCAGGCTTATCTGGTGTCCCAGTTCCGCGTAATAGATGGCCCAGCTCTAGAAGACTTCTTTTGTCTCACAGCTATTCAGCAATGCAAGAATGCTGGCACATGAAGACAATGGGAAATGCTTTGAACGCAGGGGACACAGACCTATCACCAGCGGGAGGGGAGAAAGGGCAAAAGAAATGAAGGGGTGGGGGAAAGAAGGAGGCGGCGTTCCAGCCATACAGCCAAGCCAGTTTCTTATAAAATATGTACTGGTCAGCAAGGACCAGAGGGGGGATGGGAAAGACAATTTTCACTGACGCAAATGTGGTTCGCCATTGGAGCATGTTTCCCTTCTCGTCCAAGAAGCTTCTCCAGCTCTTACTGGATGGTGGGGAATGGAAGGATTTATACTCCTTCAACACTTTTTTCCTTTTTTTTTGTCATCAAGTTTTTGACCCCTTGCTAGGCGACTGGTGGTACTTGGATGTTGCCATATCCTAAAAGTGGTACAAGGGGTGAAAAGGCTGAAAAGCCCTGATCTAGTCCAACCCCCTGCTCAGGCAGGAAACCCTATACCATTTCAGACAAATGGCTGTCCAGTCTCTCCTTAAAAACTTCCAGTGTTGGAGCATTCACCACTTCTGGAGGCAAGTAGTTCCACCGGTTAGTTGTTCTGACTGTCAGGAAGTTTCTCCTTAGTTCCAGGTTGCTTCTCTCCTTGGTTAGTTTCCATCCGTTGCTTCCTTCCTCTTCCCCCCCTTGCATTTTATATTAGTTTGGCGGGTTACTTTCCATATTTCCTTTAAAGCCTGTAATAATATTTACTTTTCCAAGGAAGGAAAAAGACCACGAAGGGAGGGGGAAAACCATTCGCAGGCAAACAGCTGTTTTCTTTCCCTGGCTTTGGGCTCCCTTCCACCTCCCAGCTCTCTCCACCTGAATGGTGAACACAGATGGCAAGTTTCTCGCCACGCAGAGATCAAATAACTCATCACTCAAAGACAAGATATTATCCCCTATAACGATTCAACGCAGGCTCCAAACAAACGCTCAGCTTCTCAGATTAAAAGCCAATTAACAAACTTTGCTTTTCGAGAGAGATACACAGCCCGAGTCCGCCTCTTTCTCTCGTCTTAGCCACGAAGGGATTTGCTTCATTTTAAGTGAACAGAAATCAATTATTCTGTTATTAAAAGAAAACAAGGGAGGGGGGAGGGAGGGGGGGAAGGACCAAATGCTCCTGGGCCTTAGGACTTTGCACAAAGGAGCAGAGTTGGGGAAGGAGGAGGAGAACAGAAACCTTGAGATTACTGAAAGGACAGGTTGACGTGAATGCATAAAATTTGCTTCGGGGACGCGGTTGATTTCTGCATCGTATTTATACAAAAAGGGAGAAAAATTGGAACTCAAGGAGAAAATTGGAATTTCCAAACATGCTGGTTCCAGCTAGCTGTGTCTCTTGCATGACAAAGCAGCTGGTTATTCATAACAATCTTTTTTTTTCCTTATCAAACCTAGATGTGGCACCGAGATGGGTTCACACGACCTGCCACACTTGAATGAAAAGAAGTTGGGTAGTCGCTGGTCATCCCACCCGGGAACTGTCCTAGCATGTTGCAAAACCTGACCACCATATTAAGCATTTCTATTGTTTAGTTCTTTGGGCAGGGCGCTTTGTGTCAATGCAAGTGTGTTTTGTTCCCTTGTGGGTCGGGCTAATGTGGAGCCAGCTTCAGAAGAGAGAATAAACAAGGCTTCAACCATCCTTTGCTACCTGATTAAAAATCTGGAAAAAGTCAGGAGCAATAACCCTGACTCTCGTCCACACGAATCAGAGGGGTGTCCACAGATCTATGCCTTCTCTTCTTCCAAAAAATACATTTTAAAAAACATCTTCCCTCACCTTCCACTATGTGGTAAATGCTACTGACTGGAGGGTCTGCTGTCCAAAGTCCAGCTTTTATTGCATTTGGCTTGCCCACCAAGGAAGGAAAAGATAAAGAAAGAAGTAAGTAAAGAGGGCGGGAGGGAGGGAGGGAGGGAGGGAGGGAGGGAGGGAGGAAGGAAAATATAGAGAAAGAAGAAAGTAAAAAGGGAGGGAGGGAGGGAGGGAGGGAGGGAGGGAGGAAGGAAGGAAGGAAGGAAGGAAGGAAGGAAGGAAGGAAAATATAGAGAAAGAAGAAAGTAAAAAGGGAGAGAGGGAGGGAGGGAGGAAGGAAGGAAGGAAGGAAGGAAGGAAGGAAGGAAGGAAGGAAGGAAGGAAGGAAGGAAGGAAGGAAGGAAGGAAGGAAAAGATAGAGAAAGAAGAAAGTAAAAAGGGAGGGAGGGAGGGAGGGAGGAAGGAAGAAGGAAAAGATAGAGAAAGAAGAAAGTAAAAAGGGAGGGAGGGAGGGAGGGAGGGAGGGAGGGAGGGAGGGAGGAAGGAAGGAAGGAAGGAAGGAAGGAAGGAAGGAAGGAAGGAAGGAAGAGATAAAGAAGGTAGTTAGGAGGCTGGGAGGGAGAGAGGGAGGAGGTGCAACTGGTGCGAAAGGAAACAGCCCAACCGGTTCTTAAGCGCAACAGGTCCCACATGAAGCCACCCCAGCCAGAACCGCTCTTTTCTCTTTTCCTTCTTGCAACCTGACCTCAACCTCGCATTTTGCAAAGAGGTAAAACCACGGTCCTTCGCTCCTGGAATCTAAAGGACGGACGCCCACCTGAAGGAGCAAAGCCATTTCCAGCACTACAGCTAAGGAAAAAGCGAACAATCTGGGCTTCCTGCTTAAAAACCAGCGAAGTTTCTAGCCCTCATGGTTGCAGGAAAGGAAGGCCTGGAGGCTTTCTGGCAAAAGAAATGGAAAGCTGCAATTATAATACACAGCGAACAATAAGTCGTGCACAGCGACAGGCAGGAAGACAAAACAGGGAGACGGTATCTTTTATTGGGCCCATTTCTTACCCGGGAAGCGTGTTTCTCTACCAGCTCCAGGCTGCACAGGAGCTCCTTCATTAAGCAGATGGGAAAGCAGCCGATTCGCATCCGTGCAGCCAACAAGGTTATGGATCGATGCAAACATGGGAGATTACTCTGTTTGGCTTGTCTTCCTTTTTCACCTCCCCCCAGCCTCAGATAAATCTACCACCTCTCCATCACGGAGGCTCCAGGCAAACACGTTCTCCAGCGTTTCCTTAGCTAAATTATTTCCCAAATGTCTTTTCTACTATGAAGAAAAAGGAACCACGTTTTCTCCCTCTAACTTTACTGTTTTGTTTTGTTTTGTTTTGTTTTATTACCATTATTGGCCTTCTGCTCTTCTCCACCAAGCTTGGTGACATGCATCTCTATTTTTTCCCCCTTCCTTCCCAGGAAGAAGTAAATCGGTGAGCTCATCTAACATGACGAATGATGTTTTCAGACGCGCCAGAGTCACAATATTGGATAAAAGGGAGAGAAAAAAGGCTCAGAATTTAAAGAAAAAACGCCGGCTGGGTGACTTTGGGCCAGTCGCTCTGTCTCGGCTCTAGCCCACCTCACAAGGATGTTGTTGTGGAGAAAGTACAGCAAGAGAAAGAAGCATTAGGTAGGTTTATCGCCTTGAGTCACTTATAAAGTGATAGAGACAGGATAAAAATCTAATGGATACATGCACGCATGGATGCAAGGATGCATCCTGCTCTGCAGCAGTGACCATACCTAGCTAACCATGGCTATCTGGGAAAATCGTAACAGATTTAGACCTGGTTAGGATTAGTGTCGGAGACTCACAAAATGATCTGAGGGTTGGATGGGGACATCATCTCCATATCGCTAACCAGAAAATGAGGAATCTTGTACTGTTCAAATGGGGGGGGGGCAATGTTTAAAAAACGTGCACCTCTGGAGGAAAAAAAAATCTCACTTACTCGCAAGTAATCTGGAAGTCACAGTGTTTAGGATGTTTGACAGGGAAGAGCCTCAACAGGAGTTGAATTTCAAACAAAAAACAAAAAAAAACGGCCGTGCATTGTTTCTTGTTTATTGACCCAGCAACGGCTTTCAGGAAGGTGTGCCAAGCGGGCAGGTGTTACCTGGGGAGGGGGAGGCCTCTGCAGCGTATCTTAATCTTGTATATGCAAAAGCAAATCACACAAACACACACGCACAAACACATTTGGCCCCTATATGCAAAAGCTACAGAGACACACATGTGCCCCGGTACATATTTCTAAGTCTAAAACGAGGCTGCGTTGGCGAGTTCCCCTGTGAAAAAAATGCAGGGGTGTGTGTGTGTGTGTGTGTGTGTGTGTGTGTGTACATGGCTGTATTATTTACACAATCCTTCCTGTGCTGCTTAATCACAGGATGAACCCTCGGTGGCTTTATCTCAGTTCGCCTCTTAAAACAACAAAAGAAGGCTCGCTGGCCCCATCCAAAGCGGAGCAGAAAGCTGGCAGAACCAGCCTGGCAAAGGACTTTTGCCAAAACCACTCAGAACAAGCGAGCCGAGAAGAGGGAGGAAGATTGGTGGTGGTGGAGAAGAAGAAAATGCTAGTCTAGTTCCTGGACTGGAGGCTAAAACACATAAAGAACGGTTGCTGGACCTGGGTCTGCCTAGTTTAATGAAAAGAAAGACGAGGGGTGCCATAATAGCAGTCTTCCCATGTCTCAGGGGTTGTCCCAAAAAAGAAGGAAGCCAAGCTATTCTCCAAAGCCCCTGAAGGCAGGACAAGAAGCAAAGGATGGAAAGTAATCAAGGAGAGAAGCAATCTAGAACTAAAGATAAGTTTCCTGACAGCGAGAACAATTAACCAATGGAACTGCTTGCCACCGGAAGTTGTGAATTGTCTTAACACTGGAAGTTTTTAAGAAGAGACTGGACAGCCATTTGTCTGAAATGGTATAGGGTTTCCTGCCTGAATAGGGGGTTGGACTAGAAGGCCTCCGAGGTCCCTTCCAACTCTGTTGTTGTTGTTGTTGTAAGATTTTTTTGGAGATCAGAGATCGCCTGTCTAGGAATGGGGACTTACAACCGCAATGGAGTCCAAAATTTATGTTGCTGAGTCTTTTGTTACGTGCGTTTTGCCCCCTTTTATGACCTTTCTCACCACAGTTGTTCAACAAATCACTGCAGTTGCTAAGTTAGTCACACCGTTGTTAAGTGAAATCTGGCTTCCCCATTGGCTTAGATTGTCAGGTCGTCGCAAAAGGGGATCGCACAACCCTGGGACACCGCAACTGTCATAAATATGAGCCAGTTGCCAAGTGTCCGAATGTGGGGCTCCGTTGTGGCCGTATTTGTCGAGGATGACCAGCAAAAGGTAAATGAAAAAGAGCTCTTTGGGGATCGATCCTGCAGGATTCTCCCCCAAAGGAAACCCATTTGGGTGTGTAGCATTTTCTGTTGTTCAGGAAGAATGTAATCCTCTCTTCTGATTTCTCAAATATACACATATATTTTTTAAAGGCTATGCCTTGAGTTCCTGTTCAGACACCTTTAGGAAGCTGGATTTCTGCTTTGAATTCGGTCCAGCTATCGGCAACCCCTTAGGGTCATTTAGCTTACAGAGACAGAGCGATTTGTCCTCCCAGGAAGCTGGAAAATGGCGATGAGGGATATTGGCCGTCCTTGTTTTGGAAAAAGATGGCAGGCCAGTCCCAAACTCCGCCTAGGTCCCTGGAGACGTTTTGGGACGATGCCTCCTGGAACTCCATTCTGAATTTAATGGGCTATTACTCAAAAGTAACCAGTCCCCCTTCCTTGCATGTCCTTGGTGGAGGTGGTGCCCACCTTGTAATCTCCCGTGATTAAGTTTCAGGTAACTCTGGCTAGTCATTTGACTCCTACAATTTCTTATCTGGCCATGAGCTGGGTTGGAAACTAATGGTCCAGGACAACCTTGCCGAGGGTCTGGCCAAGGATCAATCCATCACAGCCCAGCTTCTCTCCCACCTCATCATAATGAAACCGATTCTTCTGTTGTTCCAACATCTCCGCAGCTTCTGTGCTGCTGGGGGCAGCTCCTGCCATTTTCTCCCCAGCTCTACCCCACACCTTATGAACTTCAAGCCGCCAAAAAAGCAGTGAACCGAGCAGCCAAAATGAATAGCTTTCATCTTCTTCCCAGCAACTCCTTAAAAACATTAATAAAAGAGAGTGACAGCCAGATGGTTGGCACGTTTTCTGAATGCTGTAGCTCCTTCCGTCTTCAGCCAAGGCCATTTTGCTTACTAATGTAGCTCCTGACTTAATGTACTTACCCCAAATGCTCTTTTAAAATCAAGAACAGATTTTGCTTACGGCAAGCTTTCAACGTCTATGTCCCACTTTCTACCATCAGACCATTGTGACAGACCAAAACACCAAGAGAAAGCTTTTATACCACGAAGGACCTTCCATACTGCTTCCAAGAAAGCTAGGGAAGATGTCCAGGAAATCACCAGGAACCCACCTTGATTCAAGGGTGTCTTTTACCCTTAGCCTGCCCAGGTATGGAGCACAGATATGCTTACAGAGCACCAATTTGGGGAACAACAGAATGCAGAGTCCTGCATGAAGATGCTCAAAGAATTCAAGTCCAAGCAAAGCCAAGTCAACTTGTACGGTCCACCTGGAACACAACACTGATTGGCAGATATAAAGCATTCTCACATGACATACCCAGGGGAATCAGCCAAAGAGCCTAGGGCCTTTTGGGATCATCATTGAGAATTTGCAGTGATGCCCAATGCTCTCGGTTCTGACCAGGAATTCAGCAAGTCTCCTGGACCTTTGAACTACCAAAAAAGGTGGCTGGTACCCTGACATTCGTTGCTTCTTGTCCCGCGTTCAGGTACTCTGAAAAATAGCTTGACTCCCTCATCTTTGGGGCAGCCTCTGAGATATTGGAATGCTGCTATTATGTCACCCCTCGTCCTTCTCTTCATTAGACTAGACGTACCCAATTCCAGCAGCCGTTCCTTATATGTTTTAGCCTCCAGTCCCCTGATCATCTTTGTTGCTCTTCTCTGCACTCTTTCTAGAGTCTCAACCTCATTGCGGTGACCAAAACTGGATGCAGTATTCCAAGTGTGGCCTCACCAAGGCATTATAAAGTGGTATTAACACTTCACATGATTTTGGCTCTATCCCTCTGTTACTGCAGCCTAGGACTGTGTTGGCTTTTTTTGACGGCTGCAGCACACGGCTGGCTCTGTAAAGACGTTAGGGCTTTGGGACACTGCTAGAGTGTCCTGACTTTTTACAAGTGAGAAGATTCTCTCCAAGAACTTGCCTTTGGACTAATCAGACCCACGTTGTGGTGGAAAACGCCCAGCCACAAAGCCTGGGAATGGATGATGTCTCCTTGCAAAGAGGCTCTGAACTTGCCACCCAGCGCCTGGCTCTTGCAACGCTTGCCTGTTGCAATCCCATAAATTCATGACGATGCAAATTTGTGTTACCTCGAACCGCAGGAGCCACCATAATTCCCTGGTTTCCACACTTCACTCCTGATTGTGCCAAAAGCAGAAGGTTATCAACCAGTGGGGAGTAATCAATTATGTAAATGGGGTAGCCCTGGATTAGCCAAAAGTCAAGAGTTGAGCAACTTTTCTTAAATCAGTCTGGGAATCTCTGTCTGTCATCAACGCTGATGATAATAAAGGCAAACCCAGGGAAGAAGTCAGGCCTGCAAAGAGCCAGCTGACATTCACAATTACCTTCTTCTTCTTCTTCTTTTTTTAAATCCTTCTAATCCTTACATTTTGCTTCACGGATCTGAGCCCTCCTTAGCTTTCCTTCTGCCTATTACTCCCGGAGAAAAGCAAAGAGTAATAACACTCCGAACTGTTCTTTTATCTTACCGCGACGGCCCTTTGTGTGGCAAAGGGGCGTAATCAGAGATGGTATTATTGGAAGGGGAAAAAAAAATCAAAGTCACATCTTATAATAATCGTTGCGCCTGGCATAAACTCTGCCTGGAAGAGCAGCGATAAATGTAGCCTACCTTTACGGAAAGATAATCCCCAGCCATTCCAGGCATTGTATTCCATTACTGCATTGCATTTGGACCTGCCTTAATTTAAATCCTTGTTCACCCTTCACTGTCCTGAACAGATGCTGCTAATGGCTTTTCTCCTATTCTTTTCCAATCCACTTTGAAAGGGCTGAATGTTCACTGAGGATCAATTGAAGTGCAGCCGCGAAGAGAATTTGCTAAGAGTTAGAAACTCTTCCCCAACCCTTCCCCCCATCTTCACCGAGCCCTCTCCTTCAGCAGTAGGAGGGCAGCTTTAGCAGGCAAGCTGGCAGGATCGCTCTTGCATCTGCCCAAACAATACACAGGTAGTCCTCGACTTATGACTGCAATTGACCCTCACATTTAGGTCACTAAGTGGGACAGTTAAGTGAGTTTTGCCCCATTTTGCAACCTTTCTTGCCACCGATGTTAAGTGAATCGCTGTGCTTGTCAAGTTAGCGTGGGTAGTCCTTGACTTACGACTGCAATTGGGACTTAATCTGTTGTTAAGCAAGGTGGCGGTTATGTGAGTCCTGCCCGAATTTACGACCTACTTTTTGCCATGGCTCCCAAGCGAATCACTGAAGCTGTTAAGTGAGCCCCGCAGCCGTTAAGCGGATCCAGCTTTGCGGGTCGTCCTTGCTTGTCGGAAGCTGGTTGGGAAGATCACCAATGGTTTGATCACAGGAACCCCCAAGATGCTGAAGTGGCCAAGCACCCAAATTTTGATCACGTGTCGGTAGGGATGTTACGATGGTTGTTAAGCGCCAGGACTGGCTTTGTAAGTAACTTTTTTTTTCCAGAGCCGTTGTAACTTTGAACAGTCACTAAACAAATGGCTGTAAGTCGAGGGTTACCTGTATATGAAAATGTACCTGTACAGAAAATGCCCTGTGCAAACAGATATGGCTGAACTCCATGTCAACTGTCTGATTGCAGAACTCAAAATCAAGGAATCTTCAAGGCTTTGAAATGCCACAAAAGATCAATCTTTATTGAGTACACATCTCAGGACTGAAGAAGCAAAACCAGCTCTAGTTTTCCCACGCGAAAATCTGCCTAGTGAACAATAGCTTCCTTTAAACCCCACCCAGCGGGTGTTCACTTTGCCCAATCATATGTCTTGGCTTTGTTATGGGAACGGTCCACTTCTGCATCAGACACCTGTGTTAGTGGCATTACGTGGACAGCTTCTTGGACTCCCGTTTCCGCCCTATGTTTCCTCCCCTTCCCCATTTCTATGGCAAGTTGAGTAGCGATAGAAGTTAGCTGGCATCTTGGCGATTCAACCTTGACACTCCGACTCTCAGAATTCTCTATATCTGCCAGGCTGGTGAGGATTTCTTAGTTTTTCAAGTCTATAACATCTATAGGAACCCTAGAGATGGGACCTTTTTATTGGGATTTCATCATCTCCACCTCCTATAAATCTTATTCAGCTTAGTTCATATTTCAGAAAGTAGCTCTACAGAAGGATTTTAATAAGGTCTCTCTATTCGTTTTTTTTAAAATAGATCAATTCCTACTAATATTATTCCATTCCACCATTTCAAATCATTTTTATTAAACGACTTAATACACCTGCATTGGGAGTAAAAATCTCCCAAAATGGTCTCAGTCTTTACTTAAAGAAAAGTAGGAAAATACTTGTTTCTATGACCGATGAGTCATCAGAAAACGCCTGCCTTGATACATCTGGATTGCCAAACCCTGCCCCAAGGCCCCTCCCCCTTCCAACAAGCCCCACCCCTTGATTCCGGATTGCCATTTGGCCTGATCTGTTCCGCCACCCCAGATCAGGTGGGGTTAAAGTTGGAAGACACTAGGCTACACTGGAGCCAAGACAAATATCCCCGTTGTCAAGGAGGGTATCTGTTATGCTGGAAAGACAGGGCTGAGTTCATTAAAACAGGAGTTATGGATGCACTTTGATTTGGAGAGGGGAAAAAAATTAAATTAGTTGGCCTGCCAGAAGGGTCAGTGAATGTTTACGTGGCCAGCAAGTGAAAAGAGAAAGAGAAAGGGAGAGGATGGCTGCCTGGTTTCTCAATCTGAGCCCATCAAGAGTTCTTGAGAACCTATCTCCAACTTCTGGGAATCGAAGTCTCACACTTCTGAATGGCAGCAAGTTGGGCAAGGCTGGAACATCCTATTTTTGTTGCTGGCTCTCTGCCCAGAGTTCCTGGTAGGGGAACTTTCTGCTGCCAACCCCTAGGAAATTAGGATTTAAGGACCATATTTCCACATGTTCAAAGACTCCATCAGCCCTTAATCTGCTTGTAGCAGAAGAACAAAATAAACGAGTTGCAAGGGACCTTGGAGGTCTTCTAGTCTAGGGGTCTCCAAGTGTGTCTCAGTGTCAGGAACCGTCTTTTATGGGGAAAAAACAGACTCTTCCACTCTCAACCGCTATTGTTGAAGACCTCATTTGTTGTGGCTGTGGATGGCATGAACATGTCCAGAAAACACAACCCCTTAAGACCCTGCATTGCTAGGATCCAGAAGAGGACAGAGACTCAGAGAAGGTTGCTTGTGACTCAGATTGTCATCTCTGGAAGCAACCCTATTAGTCAGCCACCGCTGCAAAGCCAATCTCCAAGCCTCGCAGATGCCTTCAAGACCTTTTCTCTCTCCCCTCCCCCCCCCGCCAACTCTAGACCAAGCTGCACAGCAGAATGCTTTTCGGTGCTGAAAGCATGTACCATCCCAATGCTCACTGACCTTATCCACAGCCCTTCACGTCTCTGTCACGAGGGACAGCAATGCGCCCAGCACGAGGGATTAAAACGAGAAGATATAAAGATGTCCAAAAAAAAAAAAAACATGAGCTGATTTCAGTTTGGGCTATAAATAACCAACAGCAGGACAGAGCTGTTTCAAACCCAGACTGAGAAAACACACATCCGTTTCAGGAGAGCAATATGAACGTTTGTGTGAGGTCAGCAAGACTGACCTGATTTGGGAGGTGGGGGAGGAAGGTTGAAAGGCTGGAAGAGCAGAAGACAACCCCAAAGGGAAGAAAAACGAGCCGGTTGAACCCGGCCAATAAAAGCTTGCAAAGAAACATGGCTCAAAAAGGTCAAATCATCTGAGTGCATTACCAAGAGAATTCTCCTTATCGATCTGGCTCAAAGGTAGACTCCAAACACAGCCTTCCCTTGGCTTATCTGCCTTGGATTGGGGAGACCACAACCCTTACCATTCATGGTGAAGGCACTGAACTGGAGAGAGGATTAAGTTCTCCACTGGAGTGGAGACAGGACCACCTTCAGCCAAGGATGTCCACTGGAAAACTGAACCAATCACTCGCTTCGCCCAAAGCATCTCCCAAGGCGGATATGGGGCTAGTATGAAGGGAGATTTCCCCCAACCCCCGTGAGGAATGTTTGAGCTTCTGGAGAAAAAGTGGGGTACTATCAGAATTGCAAAGTTGTCCAGACGAGACATACACCCAGATGAAGTAATTCTACTTTATTGTAAAGTTACCTTGAGTCTTGCAAGTCTGAAGGGATATTTCTCCTCTGTCCAAGAAAATGAAGGGTGGGGGGGAGGGTCCCTTACGAGAGGTTTTTGAGCTAAGCTGCCTCTTATCCAACTATCTTCCCCCTGTCCCCCCAAGGACATTCGCACATGCCATTATAATACAAGTCAAACAACAGCAATCAAAACACCTAAAAGGGGTCAGTTCAGTTCCAAAAAGCTAATCGGTGCTTCCGTAGTGTCACACATCAGTTAACATATCAAACACTTATATACCAAAATTAATTTGGATTGGTCTCCTTCTCTCTCCCAAATACTTTACACAGAAGCAATATGCCCAAAGAGGCACACTATATAGTGATGGTTGTATATAGCAGCAGCAGCAACACAGTGAACCAGCTCTTGGTGAAGGCTGCTATGTATGTGCAAAACACTGGCCATCTCAGGAAAATGTTACGCATGTTTAAAAGGGGAAACGCTGTAGCTCTGTGGCACAGAACATGCTTTGCATGCATAAGGTCCACGTTGAATCACCAGCCTCTCCAGCTAAAACATGTTAGAGGAAGATCTGGATGAGCGACACCCGTAACAATTCACACGTTGCATTAATTCATAATGGTCTGTTTGATTTTGGCTTAGTGTGTGGTAGAAGCCCAGCCCACAGTTAGTTTGCAGGGCATCATTTATGGCTCAGCATGATGTGGAACCCAGGCAATAAAGCACAATTAAGCACCTTGAGCTAAAATAGTTCAATAAGATAGGGAGAAACTGGACATCTGTTAAGACATTATTTATGCAAACCTATGTCAATTGTCACCTAGGAGTTTTGTGGTTTTGTGGCCATCTCTTTTCTGTTCAATAACAGGCCAGGATGCTTAGGCTCTCCATACACTCACACGTTTTTGAAGACCTCTTTGAACATCCTGGTCATCCATGTTCCCTTGACTGACAATGGCCATTTGCTAGGCCCATACCACCACTAGAGACAAACTGGTTTTCCTCTTGATATTTTGATGACAAAGCTCCCGGCCATCCTTCGTAGCCATAGTTAGAGTCTATAGCATTTGTAGTCTAAACATCTGGAGGGCAACCAGCCAGATGTCCATGCAATTGTGGCTGCTGACAGACATGGAAAGGCAGGGAGGCAGTCCTTGAAACAACCCTAGTCAATCATCTCCTGCATCCATCATCCATTGTCCTCTTTTGACCCATTTCTACTTCTAGATCCTCTCCTGATCATTTCAACTCTACTACAACAGAGATCTAGCCCCCAAATAGTCTCACAAGGAGGAGAAAAACTTTTTCATGTCCACCACTTCAGCAAGAACTTTGAAAATCCAGAGTTCCATTGTAACTTTAATTGTGGAAAGGGTGTATGCATCACCTAGGGACCTTGGGAACATTCCTTCTGTTTCTTTGGTTCAGGGCTGAGATTATATTGCTACGAACTCAGGACTAGGGGAAAGTTGAAGAGGCGAGGAGGGATGGGGTGGGGTGGGAAAAGAAGAAAGTTCTGTCTCTATCTATCTCCCACTTGGGGGGGGGGAAGAAGACAAGCATAACTTCTACACAGGACCTTTGGCAACTCTTTGCACTTTGCAACTGACTCAGACCAAGATGACTGAGATCCTCAAATGCAAATCCTAAACTGGCAACCGTGTCTGGGTGGCCACAGCGAACAGACCGATTTCCAAGCTCTGCAAATCTCAGCTAATGCGGTCATGTAACTGAACAGTTTTCCCTCCCCTGTTATTTAATTAGCAGTAGTGCATCTCTTGCTGAGCCTTCCTCTGTTTCCCCTCACTCTAATGGATCTTGTTTTCCTTTGTGCAGAATGGCAAACAGATGTAAGCAAGTCTACGCACGCAGGGAGGCACCAAAACAACACCCTTGGGGGCTGACCCAGCAGAGGGGACCCAGGAGATGCTGGACCCCAGAAGAAGAACAGAACCTTAAATCTTTGATCTTCCAGATGGAAATTCTACTCCGGAGAAATTAAGGAGGTTTATTCTTCTGGCAAAGAGCTCATCACTGATCTATTTTGATGGGGACCTGATGGCCACGCCAAGGTCTTTCTCACTGGCCAAAGGAAGTTCTAGGGACATCTAATTGAGCTGAGTCCTTTGATGCTGCTTCCTGCTCTGTCTCGACATTCTGCTGAAATTCACATTCTCCGTTCCTTGGAAAGCTTTACAGTAGTTCTGCAGGGAAGCTTCACGACGACGACGAGGCAAGTAGAGGAAAAAATAATCAAAAAGGTAGCCAAGAGGCTGGTTTTTCTGCAAAAGGCGCCTGCAAAAATCCACCACGCACAGAAGCGGCCGACTTCAATGGAAGCCGTGTGATTATAACAAGGGTTGGTGACCAGCGCCGCGCGGAAGAGAGACAGACGGCCTTTTCTTCATGCGGTGCCTCCGAGCACTTCTGACTGCAACCACCTCGATTTTAAATTAAATTGGTTCAAACAATATTACATTGTTATTGATTAAACAGATTTCTCCTTTTTTTTTAAAAAAAAAATGACACTGTAGCGTGCCCGGTTCTCCATCACAGACTGCTTTGAGGTCTGTTCAAGGAGGAAAAACAATGCTTAAATTGAAATGCAAATGGATCTTGCTTTGGAAAAAGTGCAAAGAAGAGCAACTAAGGTGATTAAGGGCCTGGAGACTAAAACATATGAAGAACGGCTGCAGGAACTGTGTATGGCTAATCTAGAGAAAAGAAGGACTAAGGGTGACATGAAGGACTAGTGAAGATATGATAGGGTTAGGGTTCCACATATGAAGGTTCACTGTAACTGATCTAGAAGGACCAGGGGTGATATGACAGCCATTTTCCAATCTCTCAGGGGCTGCCCCAAAGAAGAGGGAGTCAAGCTATTCTCCAAAGCACCTGAAGGCAGGTCAAGAAACAATGGATGGAAACTAATCAAGGAGAGAAGCAACCTGGAACTAAGGAGAAACTTCCTGACAGTGAGGACAATCAACCAGTGGACCAGCTTGCCTTCAGAAGTTGTGGGTGCTCCATCACTGGAGGTTTTTAAGACCAGACAACCACTTTCTGAAATCTCCCTCCCTCCCTCCCTCCTTCCCCTTCCTTCCTTCCTTCCTTCCTTGCTTCCCTCCCTCTCCTGCCTCCCTTCCTTTCCTCCCTCCCTCCCTTCCTTTCTCCCTCCCTCCTTCTCCTTCCTTCCCTCCCTCTCCTCCCTCCCTCCCTCTCTCCCTCACCTTCCTTCCGTCCCTTTACGTCCTTCCTTCCTTCCCTCCCTCCTTCTCCTTCCCTCCCTCCCTCTTTCTTCCTTCCTTCCTTGCTTCCCTCCCTCCCTCCCTCTCCTTCCTTCCTTCAGTCCCTCTACTTCCTTCCTTCCTTCCTTCCTTCCTTCCTTCCTTCCTTCCCCCCTCCCTCCCTCCCTCTATCTCCTTCCAAGGCCTCCTCTTATCCACTTGCCCCCATCCCACTACCACCCCATACCCCTAGCAACGTTTCCCTTGGCAGAACACCTTGATGAGGCAGCGTCTTTCAAGCCTCTTCTTCCCCCGGGCTACAGCTCTTCCAATAAAGCTCAACCAACTTTGACTGTTGCCTGCTGGTCTCCTCCACAGCCTCTCCTGACTTATCTCTCTCTTCTATCTAGGTTTGTTCACCCCACCCCACCGGTTGCTCTTTATCTCATTACACAGCCTGGGCTAATCACGGCAGGTAGGAGAGGGAGGGAGGGAGGGAGACGAGGTACCACTGGCTAGGCCAGGCCTGGGAAATCAGGTCATATGGAGCTGGCTCTACAGGTTTACCTTCTGACTCAGCTCCGATACAAGAAGATGCCTGCAGGAATCTTCCAGGCCGACGAAAAGCAGCATCAAAAATTAAAATAATGTAGCAAGCGTCTGGATTGGCAAGGAGGGACAAAGCCTTGGTTCAGCTTCCAGCCTCCAACGAGGTCAATGAAGTTCTTATCCAAAGCTTCTAGGCCAAGGCAAGCTCTCCTAAGGCATAACAAGGGATGGCTTGTTCTTCAGCCTCCTTCCTGTCTCCTTTAGGAGGAACAGAAGGCATATCCAGCTATATAGGAGGATAGAGACATACAGCTTAACCCTGAGCCTCTTCATTACCCTCCAGCTGAGTGGCCAAAATCGCAGAATTCCGCAACCGGAAGAGCCGTTGTTAAGAATAAAGGTAAAGCTAAAGGTTCCCCCGCACATGCATGCTAGTCGTTTCCGACTCTAGGGGCCGGTGCTCATCTCCGTTTCAAAGCCGAAGAGCCAGCGCTTGTCCGAGGACGTCTCCGTGGTCATGTGGCCGGCATGACTAGACGCCAAAGGCGCACGGAACGCTGTTACCTTCCCACCGTAGTGGTCCCTATTTTTCTACTTGCATTTTTACGTGCTTTCGAACTGCTAGGTTGGCAGAAGCTGGGATGAGTAACAGGCACTCTGTTACGCGGCACTCGGGATTCGACCCGCCAAACTGCCGACCTTCTGATCGACAAGCTCAGCGTCCTAACCCACTGAGCCACCGCGTCCCTGTTGTTAAGAATACGGGGGACTAAAATCCACCAGGCTGGGAAAAACTGTTCTAGGAAGGAGGAAAAGTAATGAAGACTACGAGAGGAAGTGTTTGAAGGATGTGCAATATATTTTTTCCCATCCAAAAGATCCTGCAAAGCTGGTCCCTGGGCTGGAACTTAGAGGCCGTAGCCTGGAGGCAGGGCTGAGTTCCATAAGTCTCCCTTTCCTTCTCAAGCAATGAATGACTTAGACCAGGGGTCCTCACCCTTGGCAACTTTAAGACTTGTGGACCTCAACTCTTGCGCTGACCAGTGGGTAACTGAGGCACAGACTGACCTTTTTATGCCCACTGAATTCCCAAAGCTCTCAAAATTGATGCATCTGATTCTTGGGCCATAAGTCACGTGCATAACAATGTGGGGAATGCCAGACCTTTCTCTCCCATGTTCTGGGCCTTGACACCCCAAAGTAACATTTTACACAGTGGGCACAATTGATCAATTATTGTATCAAGCATCAATAGACTGTGATGTTTCTCTGTGTCATATACAGTATGTGTGTGCGTGTGGGTATATACATAATGGCATTTTTTTCTGGAGAGCTGAATGCAACACAATTTCATTTTAATGTATGCTGATTAGTGAACATTTAAAGTGACAATAAAGTTTCTATTCTATTCTATTCTATTCTATATTTCTATTATTCTATTCTATTCTATTCTATTCTATTCTATTCTATTCTATTCTATTCCATTCCATATTTGTATTCTACTCTACTCTACTCTACTCTACTCTACTCTACTCTACTCTACTCTACTCTATTCTATTCTATTCTATTCTATTCTATTCTATTCTATTCCATATTTGTATTCTATTCTATTCTACTCTACTCTACTCTACTCTATTCTATTCTATTCTATTCTATTCCATTCCATATTTGTATTCTATTCTACTCTATTCTACTCTACTCTACTCTACTCTACTCTACTCTACTCTACTCTACTCTATTCTATTCTATTCTATTCCATTCCATATTTGTATTCTACTCTACTCTACTCTACTCTACTCTACTCTACTCTACTCTACTCTACTCTCCTCTCCTCTCCTCTACTCTATTCTATTCTATTCTATTCTATTCATCGGATCAATTCTTCATTTATTCCACTATTTCCCCCATCTTTTTAGTTGCGTACCCTTGGCAGGTGATATAGTTGGTTTCACCTTTTAACTTCTGCTTTATTTCTTCCTGTTTTGTTATCTGGCTGATAGGTTTTTATAGTAGGCTTATTTTAAAATTATTTACATTATTCGGTAATAAGGCTGGACGGGAGCTCATGTTGTGGCCAATAAAGAGAGGTGAGGCATGGAAAAAAAGTCCTGAGAAATATGATTTGGAGGTAGCTGAGTGAGGAAATGGGGCCCTCTCCTAACTGGAGTTTTTTTTTCTTCTTTAAACTGCCTTTCTGTGTAAATACTTATAAACACCTATTGTACAGCTCAACCTACGAGTACAGTTGGGACCAGAATTTTGGTTGCTAATCAAAGCGGTTATTAAGTGACTCGTGCTTGATCTTACGACTTCATTTTTTGCCATAAACGAATCTCTAAGGTTGTTAAGTAAAATGCAGTCATTAAGCGAATCCAATTTTCCCCCCTTGACTTTCCTTGCTGAAAGATGCCGGGGCGGGTTCCAAATGACAATGACAGGATCCTGGGATGCTGCCGCCATCATAAATTCAAGCCAATCGCCGCACAGACAAATTTTGATCATCCGGCTGTAGGGATACTGTGACGGTCGTAAGTGCGAGGACCAGACACAAGTTGTTTTTTTTCAGTGCAGTTGTTTCTTGGAATGGCCCCTGAATGAATGCTCATAAATCAAGCACTACCTGTACTCAGTTGATACTTAAAGCTTCCTAACACCCTGTCCTCCCTTGGTTACTAATAGGCGGAGGGCCGATTTTTGTGATCCCGCCTTCATCCTAGACTTTGCATTCAAGTCAGGTCGATCTAACACACACGTTGGTGTGTGTGTCTGTGGTTGCTGGCGATGCCAACAGCTTTGAGAAGCTTTGAGAAATTTAGTGTAATTATGACTCTTGCTGACACCAAGGATCTGAAGACTTCTTGCAAACCAGCAAATGGAATAATTTCCTGCATCCAGCTAATGAAGCGATGGGGAGGGGGAGCGTTAGAGAGAGAGGCGGGAGAGAACCTTAGCAGTGGGAAAAATTTTTTTCCCAAACATAATCTATTATTTCCTTGTCAGCTTTTACATATCAAGTTGTTGTGCCTGTCAGCGATACAGTCCCCAAGGGGGAAGAAATTTTTTTTTAAAAAATAAAAATAAAAACCCATACGTATATGTGACACTTATTATTTATTTAATAGAGCAGCCAGGCTGAGACTTGAATTTGCACCATCCAGGCGCACTAGGTCATTACTTAATGTGTAAAGTATTTGCAAATACCTGGGAGGAGGAGGGGAGGACTTTGCAGGGCGCAAACCTACCACTGCTTTCCTCAGTTCATCCTAGATTCAGTCACAGCTTTGTTCCATACGGTATTAACCTTGTGAACTCTAAAGCTTCCTCCTTCCATTATGTATTCAAGATGGACAGTGATTAATATCTATTTGTAAGGGTGTAGGTCTGTGCATATGTTGCATATAGTATGTTTAAATGTGTGTTATGTATGTGTACACTTTGAGAGCAAGCAACTAAATTTCATGTTTAATGTGTGCCATTGTGCCCAGAGGAAAAAATGACAATAAAGGTTATGTATTCTGTTCTGTTCTATACTATTCTATTTCCATTTTCATTTCTATTCTTTGGAAGCCAAGATGCTTTAATAATTCGGACACTACTATGGACACTTTAACCGGCCCTGGAAGGCAAGAACTGCTGCTGGGTTCTTTATTGTCCTTGCTCCGCTGAACCCATTTCCCTGACAGGTAAATATAGGAAGACCTTGACTTACAACAATTCATTTAGTGACTGTTCAAATTTTTACAACATCACAGGAAATAGTGACTTATGACCGTTTTTCACCCTGACGACCGTTGCAGCATTCCCCCTGCTCACGTGGTCAAAATTCAGGCGCTTGGCAACTGACTCACACTTATGACGGATGCATTGCCCCAGGGATCACGGGATGCCCTTTGGCAACCTTCGGACAAGCAAAGTCAATAGGGGAAGCCAGGTTCACGTAACAACCGTGTGACTGACTTAACAACTGCTTAACAATTGTGCTGAGAAAGGTCGTAAAATGGGGCAGAACTCACTTAACAAATGTCTTGCTTAGCAACGTAAATGTCGGGCTCAGCTGAGGTCAGCTGAGCTCAGTCCAGAGTCCCCAACGGGACAACATTGCTCTGCTGTCCCTGGGGTCCCCCGGAGGCTTTTTCCAACATCCCCGTCACTTTTGCAATTGCCAAACCTCCCGTGAACCCCGCAACCACACAAAAAAAGGCCCCGTTGTAGGACAGCTTGCAGGATACACATCCGTGGTCCGTGGCTGAAGGCAAATTTGCCCAGCCTCCTCCCACCCGCCCTCGGCAAGCAGCGACCCACGTTTGCTTTTATGGCACTGCTCCCTTCTATTTTATTTGTGCATTAAGGAAGAGCAAACACCGTAAGCGGGAGGGGCAGCTGCAGCAGAGGAGCAGACGGTGCCATAAAATCGTATCTACCTGCGCGGAAGTGATGAGCATTAATAGGGAATGCAGGGGAAACACAAAGCCTGGCATAAACTGCCTGTTGTGTCTACCGCAGGACGGTTCTGCTTCCCCATCGAGGGGATGGCGGGAGAGAGAGAGGGAGGGAGAAGGAGAGGGAGGAAGAGGAGAGAAAGGGGGGGGGAGAGAGGGAGAGAGGGAAAGAGAAAGGGAAAAGGAGAGAGGGAGAGGGGGAGAGAGAGAGGGAAAGAGATAGAGGAGAGAAAGGGAGAGGGAGGGAAAGAGAAAGGGAGAGAAAGGGGGAAAGGGAGGGAGAGAGGAAGAGAAAGAAGAGAGGAGAAAGAGAAAGGGGGAGAGGGAGGGAGAGAGGGGAGAGGGAGGGAGGGGAGAGAAAGGGAGAGGGAAAGAGAAAGGGAGAGAAAGGGGGAAAGGGAGGGAGAGAGGAAGAGAAAGAAGAGAGGAGAGAGAGGGAGGGAGAGAGGGAGGGAGAGAGGGAAAGGAAGGGAAAAGGAAGAGAGAGAGGGAGGGAGAGAGGGGCAGAAACCGAGGAGAGAGAGGAAGGGGGAGGGAAAGGGAGAGAGAGGAGGAAAGGGAGGGAGAGAGGAAGACAAAAAAGAGAGGAGAGAAAGGGAGGGAGAGGGAGGGAGAGAGGAGAGAGGGAAAGAGAAAGGGAAAAGGAGAGGGGGGGAGGGAGAGGGAGAGAGGGAAAGAGACTGAGGAGAGAGAGGAAGGGAGAGAGAAAGGGAGGGAAAGAGAAAGGGAAAGGGGGAAAGGGAGGGAGAGAGGAAGAGAAAGAAGAGAGAGGGAGGGAGAGAGAGAGGGAGGGAGGGAAAAGGGCAGAGAGAGAAAGGGAGAAGCGTGTTTTACTGGTCTTTGTGAAAATGGGCTGGGCAATTTGTGGGAACTGTTATGTGAACCAGGTCCATCAAGTTAAACCAGATTAGGATTTACTTTATTTTAATTTGGAGTACAGCATGCCCACCTTTTTCTGCAGCAGTTGAAAGTTTAAATGAATGGATGGATGGACAGAGAGAGACAGAAAGGCACCTGATTGGCTCTTGGATTGAGTGGGCGGGACCAGCCTAAATTCAGCCAAGAATTTTCCGTGAATGCAGAGGGGCAAAATCTGCCTCTCCCTGTTTCTACTCCAGCATCTCTCCAGGTTGCCTTTTTTATTTCTTCACCTAGGTTTAGTGCCTCTCTCCTCTTGTGCTTCACCCGGGAATGTACGAATACAAACCTTTTAACATAAGCAAACCCCACTCCCTTCTAGCACGGATAGTGTTACCTAGTTGGGTACTGGGATGTCTGCAAGATAGCACCCAAAACTCAGACAGCAGCGAAGACTCCACGTTTTAACCGAAATCTTCCCCTCCTTCCTTTTCCGCCTACTGATAAGCCAAATTCCCCCCTTCATGGTCCCTTTAAGGACAACCGTGCTTTGCACGCTGGAATTCCCAGCTGCAGGAAAGGAAGCTACTGAAGCCAAAATCACTTTTACCAAAGTTGCTAAGAACAAAATCCTTCTTGATTTTGGTCTCCTTTTGTGGGCAAGAATTCCACGCTCACGTTTGCAAGAGAAGCTGCTCTTCCTGGAAATACATGTCCAAATTTTGGAATGATACAGGGCAGGGAATTTGTAAGCAAAGTCTTTATTCCTGAGCTGAGCTCCCGAAGGCCGTAAACTCAGCCAGGATTTGCTACTCAGTAAACATCCATCCGCTTCCGAAGCTGAAAGTACGTTCTGCTCGGTGAAAAGGCAGGTGAAGAGGAGGGGAAAGCGTCCCGTGGTTTGATCCCAAATCCATCAAGACGGATGTTGCTACCGTGCTGACAACTCCGTTCCCTTTCCTTTCTCTCCTTCTGACTCTTCACCATGAGAAGCACTTAGCCTCCAAGCCCCTTGGGGTAGGAACTTAGCAGCTTAATGCAGGCATTAATTCCCATTGCTAAGCGAGACGGTTGTTAAGCGAGCCTGGCCCCAGTTTACGACCTCTCTTGCCATCCCTCGTTAAGCGAATCGCGGCGGTGCTTAAGTGAGTCACACGGATGTGAAGCGAATCTGGCTTTGCTTGTCAGAAGGTCGCAAAAGGGGGAACGCGGGACCCCGGGACGGTACAACCGTCATCAACGTGAGCCAGCTGCCGAGCGGCTGAATTGGGATCACGTGACCCTGGGGATGCTGCAAACGGTCGTAAGTAGGAGAACGGTCCCACTTTTTTCAGCGCCGTTGTAACTGTGAAAGGGTCACTATAAGAGCTGTAGTTAACTCGAGAACTATAGATTGCATAGATTGACCAAATGGGATAGGAGGAGAAAACGGCTATTTAAAAAAAAATTAAAAAGCACAAAAGGTATAAACAAGTTCCAGGCGCCGTTTACGAGCTTTGCTCCTCTCTAAGTGTCCAAGAGGCACCTCTTGGCTTCCAGAAAGGCTGATATCTCTCTCTCTCTCTCTCTCTCTCTTCTCTCTCGATTTTTACTAGGATTTTCTATTCCAAACAGTTCAAGAACTGATCAGCCAGAGGCTGGGGCTAATTCTCATCTTCGTTATGTGGTTCTACTGAAATGAAAGGGGAGGGGAGGGGGGAGCTTTGGGAGCACAAAATTAACACATTTTTCCCACATCAGAAGGCACAATCTTTTGAAAGGAAGGTTGCGTAAGACCGCACAGAGAAAGATATTCATGGTGTTCATGCACAATAAGTGCTAAGCTACTGAGTATAAAAGGAGGACAGGAAACCAACCAGTGGTCTTTTGCATGCGGCCGGATTCTAAGGACCATCAGTCCCAGCCAGCAACCCAGTGGGCAAGGATGATGGAGACTGGAGTCCAACCACCATCCAAAGGAACAGAGGCACGCAAACCAGCCACCTTGAGATCTGCCTCCTTCTAAGATAGTCTGATCCACCCAGGATCCTGGAAAAGCATTACACTGAACCCTCTGGAGGGCGTCCCTAGTTGCTGCCTCCAGCACGAGCTGCGGCTAAGCCTGCCACCACCTGCCGGTCCCCGGCAGAGAGAAAGAGGGAAAGCACCACGGACCACCTTCCCACCTTGGAAGGCTCCCTTTCTCCTCTCTTCTTCTTTGCAACCATCTCTAACCCTGAACCCCAAACCAGCTTTCCAGGTTGATCGACAGCTGGTTGCTTCCTGGCCTTCTGAAGGCTCCAACTGAGCCTCCTCAGCTTAGTCTGCCCTCTGCTGTACCAGCAGCAGAAGCGGCACCACTTCGAAAGCCAAGCCGAGCCTCGTTTTTTTTTAAAATTTTGGCTTTTTGCAAGATGCCCCTCCGGCATCTAGGGCTGTCTCCCCACCCCCACCCCCCCAAAAAAGCAAGCAAAAAGAAAAGACCCAGAAGGCAACCGACATCAACCTGGCCAGGTCAAGAGCCACCTCCTACTTTGGCCAAGAGAAACGGACGTGGTTGTTGGGTCTGTCTAGGCACCCAAAGCATGGCTGAGCCAGCTCCTTGCAACCTTGCAATTCTCAGCTACCAAAACACAGGTTTTGCTGACGACACAGTTCCTGCCAGAAAATTCCTCCTGCCCCGAAGACCCACTGCCTCAGTTTCCCTCCATGACAGGTTAGCATGACATTCAGGGGGGCGGGAGCGATTCTTCCTCCTCCCCCCCCCCGTGCCCCGCAGCATGGATGCATCCTCCCCACATTCCCAACACACAGGTCCTACAACCGTCCAGTCCATTAAATGCCCACTTCTCGCCCACACAATACATTTGCCAGCTTCCTCCACGGCTGCCATCCCTCCTCCATGCCCCCCCGGGGTCCTGTTAGCACCCACCAACAATGCTACCCCACCCCCTCCAAATTATCCTAAGGAACACACAGGGTTTTGCTTAGAAAGAGTTAGAAAGCTGGGTCCCTCGTTTCCACCATTAAGTGCAGGGAGGGAAATCTATCCAAGATGCCCCACACAGAATTGTTTCAAAGGCTAGATGCACCCTTACCCCCCCCCCCCCCAGCCGATCTGGGCACAAGGGAGAAGTGCCCACAGTTAGAAAGAGGGGAGTCGTGATCCAACTCAGCTCGGTTGTAGACCCCTTGTTCTATCCAGGGGGGGGGGGTTGAGACATTTTTCAACCAGAATGAGCCAGGCTGCCACTCAGCCACCCCTCTGAAATGTTCTCTTGACCCCCCCCCCGCTTTTCAATCCAGGGGAGTGTACCTAGGATGGACCAGTCTTTCCACCCCCCCCCCCCCACATGTTCCTCCCCAGCTTGGAGTACACCCTCCCCTTTCCCCTGGCAGAAAAGCATGAGGGGGGGGCGCAGCCTCGTGCCACCCTCCCAACTGGCATGGGTGGGGGGTTGTCCACAGCCCCCGCCCCCCCTCACCCAAAACGGACAATCTTAAGCACAGTCAGCCTTAGCAGCGGCAGGGACCCCCTCCCCCACCTCTTTTCTTCCAACTCTCCCCTGCGCTTTCTCTCCCCTTCCTCCGCGCCCCCGACTCGACCCTCCCTCCGACACCCCCCCCCTTGTACCACCACCACCCCCTCCAGAGGGGAAAAAAGGGGAGGGGGAGGCTCACCTGGGAGGGCCAGCGCCGCCAAGCACACGCCGGTAGTCCACCAGCCCCGGAGCCAGCCCAGCTGCTGCGCTTGCCCGGCCATCGGAGAGGTTTCCTGGTCTGAGCAGGCAAGGCGGCGTGGGAAGTTAATTCGGAGCGAGGCGCCGACCGGGATGGGGCATCCACGGGATCCGCGCCAGGGACGCCCCGCTGCTGCTGCTGCTGCTGCTTCTGCTTCTTCTGGGCCGCGGGGCAGGAGAGCCCAGGAGCCCCCGGGGGTCGCCCGCAGACGCCCCCTCGGCGCGCCCACCGACCCTTCGGCCGGCGGGGGACGGCGGGGTGGGCGGCGGGGCGCTTCTCGGCCGGCCTCCGCTCGCCCAGCGGCTGCTCCGATCGGCTGGTCCGCGGCAGCCCAGCCCGGCGCGCCTTCCTCGCCCCGAGCCCAGCGCCGGCGGAGCGTCTCAGAGCGGACGCCGGCGCCGAAGCATCGCCCGCGGCCAGAGCCGCGCGCCGGACAGCCGGGAGGCGGAGAGACGGCGCGGAGCCGGAGTGCGGAGGGGCGCTCCCGGGACCGCCTGGGTGCCGGGCAGCCCGGCTTCAGCGCTGCGCGGCGGCTGCTCAGAGGGCCTCGGCGGGGCGCGGAGGGAGCCCCCCGTCCATGGCTCGGTCCGGGCTTGCGGCGGCCGGGCGGCCGGAGGAGGAGCGGGAGGAGGCGGCTGCGCCCTGCACCATCAGCCCCGGCTGCCTCCGAGCGGGAGTCGCGTCTGGCCGGGCGGAGAGAAGCGGAGCGAAGAGGGAGCGCGCCCCGCGGCCCGTCGTGCCCGCGCTTCTGCCCGCCTCGCGCCGCCGCCAGCCGGGCACGCGCACCGCCCGCACCAGCAGCAAGAGCGGCCCAGCCCCTCCCTCCGGCCCCGCCCCTCCGGGCTGTGATGTCACGGCATGTAACGCTCCGGGCGGGGCCTCCGCCTTAACCCGCTGCTGGACGGCGGGGCGCGTGCGCAGTGCGAGGTGCGCGCCAAGCTCCGAAAAGGGGGCAGTTTGGCTGAGTGGCCCCTTTTTCCCCGCAGTCTTTCTTTCTTTCTTTCTTTCTTTCTTTCTTTCTTTCTTTCTTTCTTTCTTTCTTTCTTTCTTTCTTTCTTTCTTTCTTTCTTTCTTTCTTTCTTTCTTTCTTTCTTCCTCTTCTCTCTCTCTTTTCTTTCTTTCTTTCTTTCTCTTTCTTTCTTTCTTTCTCTTTCTTTCTTTCTCTTTCTTTCTTTCTTTCTTTCTTTCCTTCCTTCCTTCCTTCCTCTTCTCTCTCTTTTCTTTCTTTCTTTCTTTCTTTCTTTCTTTCTTTCTTTCTTTCTTTCTTTCTTTCTTTCTTCCTTCCTTCCTTCCTTCCTTCCTCTTCTCTCTCTCTCTTCTTTCTTTCTTTTTCTTTTTCTTTCTTTCTTTCTTTCTTTCTTTCTTTCTTTCTTTCTTTCTCTTTCTTTCTTTCTTTCTTTCTCTTTCTTTCTTTCTTTCTTTCTTTCTCTTTTTCTTTCTTTCCTTCCTTCCTTCCTTCCTCTTCTCTCTCTTTTCTTTCTTTCTTTCTTTTTCTTTCTTTCTTTCCTTCCTTCCTTCCTTCCTTCCTCTTCTCTCTCTTTTCTTTCGTTCTTTCTTTCTTTCTCTTTTTTTCTTTCTTTCTTTCCTTCCTTCCTTCCTTCCTTCCTTCCTTCCATCCTTCCTTCCTTCCTTCCTTCCTTCCTTCCTTCCTTCCTTCCTTCCTTCCTCAAGCTCCAGCAGGGCTGGGCTTCTCACAACGCCCCACCCCTTGATCCACAAGCCACTCCATCCTGGTTTAAAGTAGCCTGCGTGTGCTCGAAGAGCGAGCTGTGTCGTGCTCCTTGTAGCTCTCAAATGACAGCTACTCTCCCGTAAGCCAAGTGCATTAGGGGTTACTTTGCCCTCTCTTTTTGAGGGGACACCCCCCCCTTTGGGGCAGCTGCTTTGCCTCTTCCAGCAGCGTCGGCTGTCTCCCGGTCGGAGCTGGTCAGCGGCTACCGGGACTCGGGCAGAATCCCAGAAATCGTGGCTCGGTGAATGGTGCCCCGTGTGGCCAGTCGGGGTGCTGCAATGTGGTGCAAAGGATGGGGAGGCTCAGGGCTGCCCCTCCTGCCACCCACGCACCATCCCTAAACCTGGGATTCAGTAGCCCACCTGCCATTCGTTTAGCCTAGAGTGGTGGGGTCCGCGAGAGAACCCAAAACCCCACTCCCAACACAATTCCTGCTGCCTCACTGTGGAAAGCAAAAAAAAAAAGGAAGAATGGATCAATCACTCACTCGTGGTCAACAAACTGAATTTGTGATCATATTTTACGGTCCTCGATCTAGCTAGAATAGAGTAGCATAGCATAAATCTCAGATAACATAAAACAAACCGAACAGAACAGAATAGTACAGGTCTTTGGGCTGGAATGGGAATAGGGATAGGATGCAATTCTCCAGTAAGTCGTTAGCAGTTTTTGGATGAAGTTGGATATCTGTCGGTTGGCTTAGATGTGAAACCGGGTTTATTTGCCTTGTTGCTGCTGCTGCCCCCCACCCCTGCTGCTATGTGGACTGATTTGGACACACCAAGGTTTTGGGGCCTTGGCTCTTTGCCTGAGCCTCAGTCCTTCTTGCAACCCCATCATGTTGTTGGGAAAAATAAGAGCCTTCTGGAGTTTCCACTTTGGGGTTGGTTGGGGGGAACCCTACCCCCTTCATCCGTTCCTTTGTCAATGCAGCCGGCCAGTGTTTGCATCTTTTATTCCCAGACAACAAAATCTTAAATCCTGATCTGTTCCATCTTGGGCAATGACAGTGAGGCACAAAGCGTTGGAGAGCAGCTGGTGCACCCCGCCGATGAGAAGAGCCGGTTGATCTGAAGCCCCATTAGATGCCTCCTAGCAAGGCCTCAATGGCTGGCAAGGAAGAAGAAAAGAGAAGGGATCGGAAGGGGAGGATGTGCAACCAGAAATGGAGGAAGAGGAGGGGGCAGGAGGGAAACACTATAAAAAGATGCCTTTTCGTGTCCTTGCAAGCCTTCCCTTCGTTTATGGCATCAAGAGTTCATTTCCACAGATGCAAAGGAAGCCTGCGGTTGGAAATAATATGCCAGTTATTTTTATTCCGGCCACAGGAAAGTAATAAAATCCTCAGGTCATCTTAGGAGAGAGCATTTTCAAGGTTTTGAATTCCCTTCCCAGTAGAAACATAGCCCATCAGGGACTTCAGCCCAGCCTCCATCTTGCTGGGCTGCTAGCTTTTTACTTGCAGAAAAGAATTTATTCATAGGTTTAATGCAGTGGGTTACTGATCTTATTAACCTGGAGGATCTCCAGACCAACCAGGGGGAAAAAGCCACATTAAACTTCACTGTAAAATCCATTCCAGCCTTGAATTCCAGCCATATACTACATACATGGCTTATGCCATAAGTAAACTGGCCAGCTCTTACAAGTATGGTCATGCTTATATAGCTCTTGAAATTGCAATTAAAGCATGAAACAATATTTGGACTGTGGAAGAAATATTGCCAGCACTTATAAATGGTTCAGCTTTACTTGGACAACAATGTGCAATGCTTTGGAACATCATAGCCTTCAGTCTTTGTATCTCATGAGGCCAGGAAACCCATCATGACCACCTTCCTTCCTTCCTTCCTTCCTTCCTTCCTTCCTTCCTTCCTTCCTTCCTTCTCCCCCTCCCTCCCTCCCTCCCTCCCTCCCTTCCTTTGTTAATGTTGGCAGCTCTGGGACAAATTCATTTCCCAGTGATTCCTGGTTTTGTCCAGAGCCATCTGTATGGAACGGGGATCAAAGAAAAGAGAAAGGAGAGAGATTGGAAAAGGGAGGACATATAATTTAGCCAGGGCACATGGGTTGGGGGAAAAAAACCAATAGAAATTACCTTCATTGTTGTTTTTGATTGTTCCTGTTGGTTGGCTCAGGCATTCCATTTTGGAGCAATAAAAGACGTTCCAAATATGTGGGTTACACTGTGGTCCTCTGCAATCTCCTCCTCTTCCTCCTCCTCCCCCTCCCACCAGGAAATGCATTTCCCCTGCAAGCCCTCCTTCCCTTCAGCCTGGGGGTCCCCTTTGTTCCGAAGGCAACCCTGTCACTCAACGGGGAGAAAATTGTTGACACTTGTCACCGCAAAAAGCCTGCCGTGTTCTTCCTGCTGTACTTGATTATATTACCTTTTGGTGTTTATAAACATTAGAAATTTGTGCAGAGCGCGGTGTCAAGCAGCCTGCGAACGCCCACATTGTCATGATGCTTGCTCCATTGCCTCTAAATGCTTCTAACGCTCCATGAATGAATGAATACGGAATGGGCTCAGCTGCCTCTGACCCAGTTAAATTAAGGGGCTGGACCAAGCCTGGGGAAAGAAATACAACCCCATCCCCCACCCCATCCCCATCACCGGTTCTTCTGCTCACTTAGCCTTAACCTCTTTCACAAGGTTGTTTGTAAGGGACGAAAACACAGGAAAACCTTGCATCTTTCTTAAAGGCCAGTAATGAGAAAGCAGGGGTGGAAATAAACAATAGGTGCTCGAAAAGAATCACGTATGGACGTCTGATCCATGTTGGAGCTGGGCAGCGGTGGGATTCAGCCGGTTCGCACCAGTTCGGCAGAACCGGTAGCTAATTTTTTGTTGCCCAGGCCCAGAATGGACGTCCGGAAGCAGCATCCACATGGAGAGCCAGTTGTTCACCTATTTGAATCCCACCGCTGGAGCTAGGGCATCTTTCACCCAAAGAAAGCTGTGACGTTGAAGAATGCTTCTCAATCTTGGCAGCCTGAAGATGGGCAGATCATAAAAATCATAAAAATCATTTCCAGACTGTAACCCTGGATGATGGAAAAAGATTAGCATCCTTTGCATAACAACATCAGGGAATAAATATCAGTTTATCATCTAACAGAGAATCAAAGCCTTTTCCTTAAAATACAAGGGGGGCTGGACATGAATGAGATTAGAATTGGGGTCCTTTTAGTAGGTTTTATGTTTGTTTTTTAACTCTTGTTTCTTCCCCCCACCCACCACCCCAAGTATCATGCTCACCTTTTCATGGTACCTTTTATTTTAATCTCTTGCTTTCCTCTGTATGCAATGGCTGTGTTGACACCTAATTTTAAGCCGTTGTTTCTTGTCCCATCTTTGTTTGAATAAACTACAGTTGGATGGTCCCAACGTAGAACTAAGGAGAAATTTTCTGACAGGGAGAACAATTAATCAGTGGAACGACTTGCCTCCAGAATTTGTGGAGGCTTTTAAGACGAGATTCGACAATCATTTGTCTGAAATGGTGCAAGGTTTCCTGCCTGAGCAGGGGGTTGGACTAGAAGGCCTCTAAGGTCCCTTATTCTGTTATGCAATATGTTACACCATAAACAACGGTGGATAAATCAGGGCTAGATGCTGAGGCCAATGGAACACACACTAGCTGCAAACACACTTATGGCTCCGTGTGGCATAGACCCACAAAGCAATGGGGGGGGGAAGGCAGTGTCATTGTTACTACTAATTGTAGACACCACAACCACCCAATTTTTCCTCTGATTGGGCACATTCAGCAAAACAGTCACCCACCGTTTCAGCGCATTTTTCCTATTTACAAATCAGCTGGAGAATTGGAACCATGTTGTCTTTTCAGCATCAGGCCTACGCAGAAGAGAATAATAACGTGGATGTCTCGGTGATAAATGTTTGTGCAAATCTTTATAAAAGGGAGGCAAATTTTTGTGAAAATCAGTATTTTGCGTTCCCTTCTGTCCCGTATTGTAAGATAGAAGACCAGAGTTACATAATGCAACTTTCCAGTGCCATCTAGTGTTTGAAGAGCAAGGTCTAAATTACTGATTTTGCTCAACGTAGCTGGCTGGCCCTGTCCTGGACAATATAAATGTGTCCGATTGGCACAGCTGTCCCTGAAGGTATAAAATATGCAGGAATATATCTGGAGAAAGATTTTTTTAATTGTTTATTGTTGGACTTCCTCACCTTGATTTATTCATTCCTTACAAACGTATAGCACAATCTTTGCTGCCCCCATTTTCTCCTTCTCTCTCTCTCTCCTTCTCTTTCTTTCCTCTCTTTTTCTCTCCTTCTCTCTCTCCTTATTTCTCTCTCTCTCCTTCTCTCTCTCTCCTTCTCTCTCTCTCTTTCTCTCTCTCTTTCTCTCTCCCCTCTCTCTCTCCTCTTCTCTCTCTACTTTCCTCTCTTTCCTTCTCTCTCTTTCTCTCTCTCCCTCTCTCTCCATATCTATTCATCTATTTTTCCATTAGACTCCAACACTTCATTTGCTCCAAATGTATTAAAGAGAAATACCCCCAAAAAAGAGAGGGGGGGAGGGAGGGAGAGAGAGAGAAGGTAGCCTAATTGTCACAGCCCCCCCCCAAAAGGATAAACAGGTGCGGGCATTTTCACGCAGGCTTGAAAACAGCATACCTGCAATCTGATGCAGAAACCGAACGGTGGTGCATTTTGGGTTTGGTTAAAAGTGGACGTGAGAGATAGATTTGAGCTGTCAGCATCCCCTAAATCCGAATAAACTGTCTGGAACAGCGAGACAAACAGCCTTCATTTTGCATCCTGCCTCTTAAAAGATTAAGCTTGAACTTTGCTTTGGAATGAAAAAAAAGTATGCTGGGAAAAAAGAAGAAGAAAAGAAGGCAGAATCATTCAAATAGGAGAAGGGTGTTGTTGTTGTTTTTTACCGACACACTGATACACAGGTTGTTGGTGTGTAGGGGAAGAAAAGTGTGCAGGCACAGAATTTTGTCACCAGCAGCAGATTTTGGAAAAGGAATTCAATACAGGTAGTCCTTGACTCATTTAGCGACTGTCAGGATTTACAACAGCGCAGAGAAAAATGACTTACAACCAATCCTTGCCATTATGATTATCCCTACGGTCCCATGAGCGAAATTCAACTGCTTGGCAAACTTGCGCGTATTTACGAGGGTTGCAGCATCCCAGGGTCCTGTGATTGCCATTTGCCACATTCCCAGCCAGCTTCCGACAAGCAAAGTCCATTGGGAGAAGCCGATACGCTTAACGACCCCAGGATTCACTTAACAATCACGGTGATTCGCTCAACAACCATCGGCAAAAAAAGATGCTAAGATTGAGCCCAACCCGTTCAACAGCCGCCTTGCTTAGGAACGTAGATTCTGGTCTCATTTGGGCCATATGCAAAAACAGGAAATGCCGTGGCACACGTGATTGTACTGAATGTTCAGATTGATCGATGTGGCACGCATGGGCTCAGGCAACACGCGAACCCATCACGTGGTTCATTTGCTTTTGGGTTTCAACCATCATGGCTGCTCAGTCACGGTTCATATGGGAATGTGGGAATCACCCCAGCCTTGTCTAGTTAACAAATCAACATGAGAGAGAGAGAGAGAGAGAGAGAGAGAGAGAGAGAGAGAGAGAGAGAGAGCGCCCAACGTCCACATCCCCTTTGGCAACAACAAGAATCAAATCTCCTCCCTTTCTCTCTCCACCTCCCATTCCCCTGCAAATCTTGAAGTGGAATATTCCTTAGGGGTCTACAAATATTTGCTGGGCGCACCCTTTAATTGTCAATCGATTGAGATGAACATCTGCCCAGTCCATTTGGGCTTCCCAGGGGCGCCGTTTTGCCTAGATCTATAATTACAGTTCAAGTTGATTGAATGTTGATTGCAGAGATTGATTTTGGTATTTGATAGTTGGCGCAGAGTGACACCGGGGGATGAATGGCACTTGAGGGACGCCAAGGGCTCTGCCAGCCACTGAAGCATCTCGGGGGTGGAATTCAAGAAGCAGAGTGACGTAACAAGGGATGTCAGGGCATACAAGATCAGGCTGACTAGGCAGATAGGTTGACGTGGCGTTTGAACAACTTAAGGTCCACTTCTGGGGAGAGCCAGTAGCTTCTACCTGCAGCTTCTACAGTTTCAGGCTACTAACCAAGAAAGGACTCTTTTGATCCTGAAAATAAAACAGTAGACAGGGCATGATTTCTGGAATCTTTTCCAAAGCTTTGTGTGCATGGGTGAAACACAGAAATAGGCAGCATAGGAGCCAGTTTGATATAGGGCTTAAGCTGGCCTACAAACCAGGAGATGGTGAGTTCTAGTTCTGTCTATGCCCAACTGTCTCTCCCAGAAGGGTACACTGGGGGAAATTTTCAGAACTATTTTGTTCCCCTTCACCTCATCTGGCATTTTGGTCTTCCTTTTGCTGGCTCCTTCCTTCCTTCCTTCCTTCCTTCCTTCCTTCCTTCCTTCCTTCCTTCCTTCCTTCCTTCCTCCCTCCCTCCCTCCCTCCCTCTCCTTCCTTCTTCCACTATTCCTTCCTCCACTAATTCAGCCATTTTCCTTCCTTTGTCCACTCACCTTTCCCCCATCTCTCTTATTCCTTCCTTCCTTCCTTCCTTCCTTCCTTCCTTCCTTCCTTCCTTCCTTCCTTCCTTCCTTCCCTGAGCCTCTTCTGTTTTTGGACAGTTCTGCTGATGGATGGATGAGGCCACTCTTATTTAACCTTCTGCTGGGCTGTAAAGAAAAATGATGACTCTCCTTGTTCATAGGTGCATCGTCTTAACAAAATCCATTTCATATTGTACCAATGTTTCTGGCATCCAATCTCAGGTTTAAGAAGCTTGGCATTCCAGGAGAGGAGGAGGAAATTCTGATTGCAGTATCTAAGGGGCTTCCACAAAGAAGAGAGGGATCAACTTATTCTCCAAAGCACCTGAAGACAGAACAAAAAAACAACGGATGGAAACTAATCAAGGAGAGAAGCAACCTAGAACTAAGGAGGGATTTCCTGACATTTAGAACAATTAGTCACTGGAATTACGTGCCTTCAGGAGTCGTGGGTGCTCCATGACTGGAGGTTTTTAAGAAGAGACTGGACAGTCACTTGTCTCAAATTCTATGGGGTCACCTGCTTGAGCAGGGGTTGGGCTAGAAGACCTGCAAGGTTTCCTCCAGGTCTGTTGTTCTGTTATTCTGATCTTCCAGACAAAGAGGAAGAAGAATCACATTGCTTGAGTTACTTTTAAGAAATTACTTGAACCCCGGGAAGCAAGATAGTTAACTCTCACGTCACTCGAGAAAAACTACGCTATTACTCTGAAAAGTTATATATGTAGTTTTCTGTGGACGGACTTTGCCACCAACTCATCTTTGTTGGCTGCATTTTCCTGGCAGTTCTTCAGATGTTGGCCTGGAGTTTCTACAATAACATGTCGTGGCGTGAACGCTGACAGTTTTCATTTAACAGCAATAATCCTCAGTCTACTGGCTTGTGTCCTTAGTAAATATCTCTGTGATGGCTTTTGATGGGTTTTTCTTATTATGATGATTTCATTGGCCCCTTTCGGTAATGCTTTATTAAAACAATAGTGTGATATTTTTTCCCCCCTGTATTTTTCTATTTTCTCCATTCAGCCAGCACTGACAAGTCTATTTCCTGTCGGTGTCAGTTTTAAATGTATTCCATCATGAGCTCACCCTGTCTTGCTTTATTTATTTGCTCAATAAAAAATGGACTTATTTTTGTCTTGGCAATTTGCATCTAGACAGAAACTGCACCCAAACCTCAGAGGGATGAACTAGAGGTTCCCCCCACTCCCATGGCTTAAGGGACGAGCGACTCTCCTCATCCAAGAAAGTAAGAAAAATAGCAAGCTAATCTAATGGTCACTCAGAGTCTAATTTTGTAACTGGAAAATGAGAATATGCACTTCCAAAGTGGGAAATCTGCTCAGCAGACCCATAACAATAATATATAGAGATGGATCTGCCTCTACCGGTGAACAGAATGCTGCATTTGAATAGTTCCCTAGTAATCAGTTTCAGTTTCAGTTTATTTGATTTATATACCGCCCTTCTCCTTGGTAGGACTCAGGGCGGTTCACAGGGCATATATAAAAAACAAAAAACACTATACAAAAATTAAAAAAGAATTAAACCCTTGCCCAATAAAACAGTAATACAGATTAAAAACAATTAAAAAACCCATAATCCCCATCAGGCCAGACCAGCTAATTCGAACAGATGGGTCTTCAGGCCCCGACGGAAAGTTCGAAGGTCTGGTGCCATCCGGAGCTCCACCGGCAATTGATTCCATAAAGCCGGGGCCCCCACAGAGAAGGCCCTCCCCCTGGGGGCCACCAGTCGACACTCCCTGACTGGCGGCACCCTGAGGAGGCCCTCTCTGTGGGAACGCACAGGGCGGAGGGGAATCGATGCCGGCAGCAGGTGGTCCCTGAGGTAACCCGGACCCATGCCATGTAGGGCCTTAAAGATCGTAACCAACACCTTGAACCTCACCCGAAAGACAACTGGTAACCAATGCAGCTCGCGGAGCAAAGGTGTAACATGGGAGTACCGGGAAACTCCCAAGACAACTCTCGCGGCCGCATTCTGTACCAGTTGGAGCCTCCGAGTGGTCTTCAAGGGAAGCCCCATGTAGAGAGCATTACAGTAGTCAAGGCGAGAGGTCACGAGCGCATGAGTGACTGTACACAGGGCATCCCGGTTTAGATAGGGCCGCAACTGGCGCACCAGGCGAACCTGGGCGAAAGCCCCCCTAGTCACGGCCACTATATGCTCTTCCAAAGTAAGCCGCGAATCTAGAAGGACTCCCAAGTTGCGAGCCCTATCCACGGGGGGTAAGAGCTCACCCCCCATAGAAAGAGATGGAACATTTGGAATGTCCCGGGATGCCGGAATGCACAGCCACTCAGTCTTGTCAGGGTTGAGCTGAAGTCTGTTCCTCCCCATCCAGACCCGAACCGCCTCCAGGCAACGGGACATCACGGCGAGGGCATCACTGGGGTGGTTTGGGGTCGAAAAGAAAAGTTGGGTATCATCGGCATACTGATGATACCCAACTCCAAAACCACGAATGATCTCACCCAGCGGTTTCATATAGATGTTGAACAGGAGAGGCGAGAGAACCGACCCCTGAGGAACTCCACAAACGAGAGACCTAGGGGCCGATCTCTGCCCCCCTGCCAACACCGACTCCGAGCGTCCCAGGAGATAGGAGGAGAACCACTGAAGAACTGTGCCTCCCACTCCCAATCCCCTGAGACGCCGCAGCAAGATACCATGGTCGATGGTATCGAAAGCCGCTGAGAGGTCTAATAGGACTAGGATAGAGGAATGTCCCCTATCCCGCGCCCTCCAGAGATCATTCACCAGAGCGACCAATGCCGTCTCCGTGCTGTACCCGGGCCTGAAACCCGATTGGTAGGGGTCCAGATAATCCGCTTCATCCAGGACCAGAGGGAGCTGATGCGCCACCACACTCTCAACAACCTTCGCAAGAAAGCGAAGGTTGGAGACTGGACGAAAGTTGTTCAAAACGGCTGGGTCCAGGACAGGCTTCTTGAGGAGAGGTCTCACCACCGCCTCCTTCAAGACGGCGGGGAAATAACCCTCACTCAAAGAAGCAGATATAACCGCCTGGAACCAGCCTCGTGTCCTCTCCCTAGCTGCATAAACCAGCCAGGAAGGGCACGGGTCCAACAAACATGTGGAGGAGCTCAGCCTCCCCATAATCCTGTCCACTTCATCAGGGGTCACAGAATCAAACTCTTCCCAGATAACATTGACAAGACCGCCCGTGTCCTGATCGCCTGACTCTGCCCAGCTGGAGTCCAAACCGGTCCGAATCCGAGCGATTTTATCCGACAGATGATGACTAAATTCCTCGGCACGACCTTGCAAGGGATCCTCTCTCACCTCCTGATTGAGAAGTGAGCGAGTCACCCTAAACAAGGCGGCCGGGCGATTATCTGCGGACGCGATGAGGGTGGAGAAGTAATTACACCTCGCCACCCTCATCGCTGCGAGATAAGACCTAATATAGGTTCTTAACCGCAATCGGTCGGGTTCGGATCGGCTAGACCTCCAGCAGCTCTCTAGGCCCCGTTTCCGGCGCTTCATCTCCCGGAGCTCCGCGGAAAACCATGGAGCTCGCTGGGATCTGCGCCGGGTCAGGGGCCGCAAGGGTACAACCCGGTCAAGTGCCTCAGTGGCTGCCCTTCCCCAGGCTTCCACTAAGGCATCAGCCGAGCTGTGAGCAGTGGAGGCAGGTGGGGACCCCAGCGCCGCTTGGAATCTGTCAGGATCCATTAAGCGTCTGGGGCGGTACCATCTAATTGGCTCCGTACCCCCACGGCGGGGGGTGGCAAAGCGGAAGACCAGCCGCAGGAGATGATGATCGGTCCATGACAGGGGCATAATAAATGGAGAGCCCCCACCTAAATCATCCAACCACCGTCTAGATAAAAAAATCAGGTCAAGGGTGTGGCCTCCCTCATGAGTTGGCTCTGAAATTACTTGCGTCAGGTCCATGGCCGCCATGGAAGCCATGAACTCCCGAGCTAGCTCAGATGAACCTCCCAGGGATGGTAGATTGAAGTCTCCCAAAACTATAAGTTTGGGAAACTCAACCACCAAACCCGAGAGGATATCGAGCAGCTCGGGCAGGGCTGCCGCTGTGAGACTAGGCGAAATGTACACCAGCAGCAAGCCCAACTGCGCCCCAGGACCAAATCTCATGAAGAGAGACTCACACCCGACTATCTGAGAAACGGTGGCCTCCCGCGGACATAAGGTCTCCCTAATGGTAACCGCCACTCCCCCACCCCTACCTTGAGCTCGTGGCCGGTGTAGCACCCGGAAACCTGGTGGGCAGAGGTCAACCAAAGGGACCCCACCCTCTGGGCCCAACCAAGTCTCCGTGATGCAAGCCAGGTCCGCATGCTCACCCTCAACTAGATCCCTATTTGAACCCCTTTATGGGTTCAGATATTTGATATCTGAACCCATAAAGTCCTAGTAGGGGTCAGTTCTATGTTCTGCCTCACAGATGAGGCATCTCCGACTCACAACCAAGAAATGTCCCTTGGAAGCGGTCAAGCTTAAAAAGTCTTTCCTCTGAAGTCCTGCTCTAATATATCTCACCAGGCTAGAAATCGGGAAATTGTAAGTTCTAGTCCTGTCTTTGCCATGAAAGGCGGCTGGGTGACTTTGGGCCAATCACCAGGAGCCTGTGAGTTCTAGTCCTGCCTTTTCCATGAAAGCCAGCTGGGTGACTTTAGGCCAATCACCAGGAGATGGTGAGTTCTAGTCCCGCATTAGACATGAAAGACAGCTGGGTGACTTTAGGCCAATCACCAGGAGATGGTGAGTTCTAGTTCCGCATTAGACATGAAAGCCAACTGGGTGACTTTAGGCCAATCACCAGGAGATGGTGAGTTCTAGTCCCGCATTAGACATGAAAGCCAGCTGGGTGACTTTAGGCCAATCACCAGGAGATGGTGAGTTCTAGTTCCGCATTAGACATGAAAGCCAACTGGGTGACTTTAGGCCAATCACCAGGAGATGGTGAGTTCTAGTCCCGCATTAGGCATGAAAGCCAGCTGGGTGACTTTGGACCAGTCATTCTCTCTCAGCTCAACCCACCTCGAAGAGTTGTCGTCATGGGGAAAATAGGAAGAGGAGGAAGTTGAGTTGGATATGGTCGCTATCTTATTTGTAAAAACAATAAAGGTGGGATATCAAACAAACAAACAAAAAAAACCCCCCCAGGTCAATTTGGGGGGAAGTAAAACCCAACCCTCAGGAAAAATTTCCACCGCCCTCCCGAATTGGCTGTGGAAAAGCTTCCCCTGTTATTCTGATCCATCCCAAATAGTTGCTTGTCCTGTGCCCGATGATGATCAGAAGGAAGCGAAGTGGCAACGGAAAGAGAGAAATCAAAACACCGAAGATAAGCTGCTTAGGGAAGGAAAGAGCTTCTCTCTTGGCTGCTGAAATTGATGGTCACTCTGAAGGGAACAAACGTTTTCCTCCGGCAGGCAATTCCGTTCTTGTCTAATCCACTGATTGCAGAAATAGCAGAGTTTCTGCCCGCCGCGGTGGATTTGTCAACTCCTAAACAAAGAGAGAAGTAAAAAAAATCTTTCTTTTCCCCCAAGGAACATATAATTCTAGCCTTCTCTGGCTCCCCGGGAGACTTCACCCCACCCCTCAAAAAAAAAAGCGTCTCCAAATTGCCCTTATTAATATAACAAAATGAGAACATCACAAAATGGAATGGGAGACATCACGTTAATTGTACTTAATTAAATTTGGAGAACATTTCACCGTAAACGGAAGGAAACTGAATGTGGTCTCACCCACTTTGGGGGATGTAAATTCCCACACTGGGTTCAAAGAGCAGGCTGAGGCTACGGGTTCAAACAAAATTGTGCACTTTGCTCAGGCTGATCTTCTCAAAAGTGATGGGATTCCTCCTTCTTCAACTCGTTTAATCTGAGCTGCGCATTTCACGACAATAGAAGACTTGCAAAGTGGGATCGAAAAATGGTTGAATGGTTTTAGCGCCACACGTCATAATTAATGGCAAGAGTGTGCTTCTAGATTAATCTAGAAGGTTGTTTCTTGACTTTGACAACTTTAAGACGGGTGGACTTCAACTCCCAGAATTCCCCAGTAAATGGGGAAAAAACACCTGAAATTAGGATATATGGATCTGATGATTAGAAAAAAAAGTAAATGATAAAAAAATGAAAAGTTATGTTGTGAAAGAGTAAGAGCTGAATTTATGCTTATTTCTGTTGTAAAAGGAAGTCGGAAGTCAATTTTTAAATTCCCTTTCCTTCTTTTGCTTTCTTTTTCAATCTTCGCTTTTCTTCAGTAGAAATGGCTGCCTAGATACTAAGAACAGTGATTGATTTTTGTTAGTTTTTATCTTTTTACTTTAAAATTTAATAAAGTTATTTAAAAAAAAAAGTATTCTTTCAAATAGGTGAACTCTGCTTCTCTCCCTACTCAGATTTATTTACAGCCGAAGGTATATAAATTGTTTATAGGCTACCTAATAACATATTAATAAAAATATTCCACGGCTTCCCACGGACCCGTTCTCTTCCACATCCGTTTTTTTAAAAAAACTGACAAAGGAAGGCAGACCAAATGTGGGAACAGAGAGAACGAAAATGTGGTGCAGAAATCAGCTTTGCAGAAATCTCAGTGACTGATCTGAGCAATTCCAGTTCCTTTTGCTCTCTCGTTCACCTTCCGTCACCGTCATAATGCTATAAGGCTCTCATCGCTTCTGGCTTGTAGGATTTATTGACTAATATCCAGTAATGTTGCCATCTCTGATGTAGCTTCCTGATGTCATCCTACTACGATGAGAAAGTTGCTCACTCACTGAGGAGGAGGAGAAGGGGGAGGGAGAGGGAGAGGGGAAGGAAGGAGGAGGAGACTGTGAGGGCTGCTTGCTCCTCTCTGAGCTTGGTCATTTTCTTGCAGATGTTTCATGACCAAACTAGATAACATTAGCAGTGATAGAAGAGAGATGGAGAGGAAGAAGAGAAGAGGAGAAAGATGGGAGGAGGAGGAGAAGGAGGAGGAGGAGGAGGAGGAGGAGGTGGAGGAGGAGGAGAAGGAGGAGGAGGAGGAATAATTCTCTTTGGTGCAGTGTGGTGCAGAAATGGCACAAAAGAGGACAGTACATCCCAGTGAAAACAAGCTCTGATCATTATATCATCTCAACCCAAATGCAAATCAATAGCAGTAGAAGCTTCTATATTCTTCTATATTGGCTCCGACCCCACCCACCCCTTTCCTGTTTTCTGTTCTGTGCATACAAATGAGATAAATTGGCTGCCCACTTAATTGAGAACGATCCCAAGGGAATATAATGGAACATACTTTTAAGTGGGCGCACCAGGTGTAGAATCATGACGTGCAAGCCGTTTGCAAAGTAACTTTTAAAACACTTCCTTTACTGAAATCCGGCTCTACGGTATATATCTTAAAATGTGCCATTTTATAATTGCATCTCTCTTTCTCGCTCTTCTTACCATCTGTTCCTGGACCACTACCCAGTGCTTTTTAAATTGCTTTTACTTATACTGTAGAAATTCTCTCCAAAGTCCATATGTAGATTCCTTCAGCCCATATATGTGTATTGTATATGCATGCTGTCGCCAAACATTCTTGCACCAAGCAGAAAATTAGGGAATAACCCAGGGGTCTTCAAACTTGGCCCTTTTATGACTTGTGGACTTCAACTCCCAGAATTCCTCAGCCAGCGTGCCTGGCTGAGGAATTCTGGGAGTTGAAGTCCACAAGTCATGAAAGGGCCAAGTTTGAAGACCCCTGGAATAACCCATTACATGATAGTTGATGAATAAATTAAGGGATCTCACCTGAGAACAGGTAAGTTCCCCTGAAGGGCAATTTTGAAGAAGATAGCTATCGATGTTTAGAGAAAGTGTAGTTGTCAACCCCTAAGGAAAAATAAATGATATGAGAGAGGTCCATGGATGTGAGGGAGAACATCAAAATTTATACTTTGGAGTGCCAAGTAGCAGCCATGTTTTTCAGTTGCTTTGCATTGCCTCCCTCCCATGGAGAATAGAGATAACTTTGAAGAAACACACATCAGTCATTAAGAAAACATGAACTTAGTCCAGGATAACAGGAAAAGGTGAGGAAGATACTCAAGAATGCTTCACCTTGACTCTTTTCAGTATAGCTAAAAATCTTGAAAACTCTTATCAGTTTTCAAGATTCTAATATTCTAACTTACATTAGAGTTTTTCAAACTTAGCAGCTTTACGATATGTGGCCTTCATCTCCCAGAATTCACCCATGTTGGCTGGAGAATTCTGAGAGTTGAAGGCCACACATCTTAAAAGTTGCTATCAAAGTCAGAAAAACATTGACTTATTTCAATAAAGTTCTGGTTTTTCTTGTGGTGTCTATTTCCCGACTTGGTCTACTTAGAAAGGCTGAGAGTTAGTTTTCCAGATAACCACATATACATTGTTTGAACAGTGCAATAAAAAAAATCTCAGTGTGATTTATGATAAAGTCTATTAGCCGCAGCATCTTCAAAGAAAATCCGTAACCCAGGAGTTCTCTTCATTTCACACCTCCTGCTAAGGGAGAAAATATCCCTTATGGCGACCCAATATTTCCATCTTGGCCTTCATTATTGAAAGGCTGATTTTGCTTGCTCCCCACTATCTAACTTCAGTTCCGTAGGTGTCAATGTCAGCACAGTCACGCTGAGACTCTTGAAGGATCTTGAGACCCATCAAGGAAGAGCCAGTTGAAAGCTGAGAGATGAAGGATTTATCGTCTGTGAACAAGTGCTTCAGTTGGCTTAGGGTGGCATTAAACCTTTTCAGATAATTAGGAACAGATGATGCCCATTTCAAAAGAGAATCAGAGAAACAAAAGGCTTTGGAAAAGTGATCCAGATTCCTTGATATACCAACCTGGGATGATATTCAAAGGTGACTTTCAAGAGTCTCCAGGAAGCTTTCAGATCATCATCTCTTGGGGTTTCCACCACCTGGGCCCATATCTACACTTCTTTCCCACCCTGTCGCTGGTATTATCGATCTATATATGACAAAAATTCTCCTGTTTGATGAGCCGTGGTGGCGCAGCAATTAGAAGGCAGTATTGCAGGCAAACTCTTCCCACAGCCAGGAGTTCGATCCTGACCGGCTCAAGGTTGACTCAGCCTTCCATCCTTCTGAGGTCAGTAAAAGGAGGACCCAGATTGGGGTCCTCGTTTTTGATTGGGCTCAGGGGAAATATGCTGACTCTGTAAATTGCTCAAAGAGGGCTGTAAAGCACTAGGAAGTGCTATATAAGTGATATAGCTATCCTAGTGCAATAATTTTTGAATCCAACTATCTCAGATGGGGTAACTTACAGAACACATCCAAAATAGGGGAGCCTGGCTCCAGTGGGATTGAAATTTGTCAAATTTATGGTTGCAGGTCTCTCCTCCTAAATCTAATCCACAGCGACATTACTAGGAAGTATTTCTTAATATTCAATAACACTTTCTCCTCTTGCAGACAACCTTTGACTTACAGCCATTCATTCATCAACCCAGAGCCTTTCTCCCCCACCCCAAAGCACTCCATGGGTGTGCATAACAACGGCAACCAGGAGAGCCGGGATCATCGTGTGGGCACCCTGCTATTGTTAGCAATAGCTCTGGCTTCAGTTGTGATCTTAAATTAAGGCCTCCCTGTAATGTGTATCTTCTATCCTTGGGAACATTCTACACCATGTTCTTCAAGACACGTTCTTCTTGCAGGTGAGAAAGCTGCTAGGGTGGCTGTTGTTTTTTAATCTCCTTTTAGTCACCTCTTCACAAGGATAAATTTATCCGTCTCTTCCAAGTATTCTACATGATTTACCTGACCCATTTCAGCTGGGCAAAGCTCCTCTCAACATGTGGTGTCACGACTTCCAGAGTTGATGTCCACGTACTTCCCTAGTCCTGGCAGCTTCTTCAGCCTTTTGCCCTTATCCAACTCCCCCCCCTTATCTTTCTTCTCAAAATTTCTGGATCCAGACACACTGAGATTTACGAAGGCAAGGCGCCTGGCAGCCTGTAAGCAGATGATGCTGCTCTCATCTCTTGCTGGCTCACCACAAAACCAGTGTGGATCGAATTGAGCTGCCAGTCAGGAGGGAAACCCTGCTGTGGGTAGCGCGGCTTAATTACCAGCTTTCCTGATGGCAAGGAGGAATAATGTGAAAGTTTGTTGAGTTGGTTTAAAAGAGAATACAAAAAGCGAGGAACAGCTGATACAGGAGGAACAGATAGCTGAAGAGAAAAGGGGAGCCAAGATTTTCTTATTTTTCTCCCAAACCAGTTTGAATGAGGAACTCTGGTCTCACTCTCTAATCAGAAGGATGATGAAGTACAACTAGCAGGAGATGCCTTCAAGGTAAGAGGGACGAAAGCTTCAGATCAGTGTTCCTCAAACTTGGCCACTTTAAAATGTGTGGACTGCAGAACATCCAGAATTCCATAGCCACCAGGCTGGAAGTTGAAGTCCACACATTGTAAAGTGGCCAAGTTTAAGACACACTGCTTTAGAACGTGGACATTAGCAACATATGAAGGGGACCTCCTTAGATAGCATTGTAGGGAGTCATTATCCCCCTCCCCAGAGAATGAACTATTGTGACATGGACGTCTGTGTGGAATACTACTATAGGAGAGTCATCCACACCAGAATCACTAGGTTCAAATAGCTCTTCTCCAGATTTCACACATTATTGCAGAAGGTGGAAGAGTTAATGTCTACTCCTGGATTTTCAACTGCAAAAATTTCCCAGAGATCTTCCTTCCTTCCTTCCTTCCTTCCTTCCTTCCTTCCTTCCTTCCTTCCTTCCTTCCTTCCTTCCTTCCTTTCCTTCCTTCCATAAAATGTATTTTGAAGACATTCCCACTCACAATCCAATCAAATCTATATCCATATAGTAATGGATGCTTGCCTTGAAATGGGTTCCCATTGTCCTGCAAAGCCTACTTAATTGTTTTTAAGTGTAGTCATTCAGCGATGTACAAAACTGTTGCAATATCCAGAGCTGTCCTTTCCTCTTAGAGAAATAATGATACAGGATCTGAAGTATAATAGAGAGGCCTTATTTTGGCTTCTTTTCAAAGATTTTCCCACTCCAGATTTAAGTCCCACTACTCCTGCCATGTGCCCAACTTTGTCCATCCAAGGAAAAAAAAAATAAGAACAGCATTGAAGATGGCTGAATGAGCCTGAGACACCCTTAACAATTTTCCCCCTTGTGACCTCCCTTTATAGCTGGAACTCTCATTTCTATATTTATTTATAAAAGCTCTCTCATTCTTTCACAGCAAAATGTCTTCACGATTTAATGGAGGTGAAAGGATGGAGATGCTTTTCTCTTGCAGCAAATCCAGGCTTCTTTTTCTGGAAAGTAGGATGGCACTGGGCCTGACATGTGTTGCTTTCCTTTGTTGTGTGTATCCAAGTGTCTGTGTGGGTCTTTTGGTGTGTGTGTGTTTGCGTATGTGTGTATAAGACAGAGAGAGTCAAGTCTCCCTCCGTCCCATTTTCTGCAGCTGGGGACCTATAGAGCATCCATGCCTGCTGCCAGGAGCAAAACAACAGGGGGGTGAGCTTGTGATAAATGGCCAATGACTGATGGAGGCCTCTTGTCACCATGATTGATGTCACTTGGAATCATTAGCCAAGTGAGTCCTGATGCCTCCCTCTGGATAAGACAAGGAGAAGCAAGTGTTTATTGGAAAAAGGGGTCAGAAGAAAAGTGGAGGCTGGAAGGGAAGAGCAGAACACATGAGTACCAATTGAAGAGCACATTTGTAGCTCAGGGTTGAACTGTAGGGTCCTTGGTGCTCTCGGAGCTTGGTTGGAACAAGCACCAAGGACCCGACAGAAAGCATGACTGTTAGCTGAAAGAACCAGGATCTAGAGGACAAACAGGAAGAAGATGTGGCTTGTGGCACTGAGCCACATCTCAAGTATGGGGTTCTCTTTAGAGGAAAATCCTCCAAGGCAGGGACTGGGCGTGATGTCTGTAGAAGATGGTTGAGTCAGCCAGAAAAGGAGAATGTTTGAGGTTTTCCAAGAAGGTCTGAAGACCTGGCTCTGATAATTGGCCTGTGTTCCGGGTGGGAGCATGTCTAACTGGAGAAGGTTAATGGACTACAATAAGACCCACCTCCTGCTCATGTGCCTCCAGGCAGGATGGTTGTCACATATGTTTAATGAATAAATATTCTTGACAGACCATCACCTGATTGCATGAGTAAATTAGGCTGACATATGATATTTATAAGTGTTGGGGAAGGTGTCTGCTTGCATTAAGCTTATCTTTGCTCTGGTGCTGGAGATTCAACAGCAATGTAGATCTGGGAAAGATTCTATGTACGGGTGTTTTGCTTGTACCCAGATTTTGAAGACCCAGCCTTTCAAAAAGCCTCTGTCTCTTCTCTTGTACCTCGCCTTTCATTTTCTTCGTTGGCAACACCAAGCAATGGGTTGGGTAGACCAGGGGTTCTCAACCTTGGCAACTTTAAGACTTGTGGACTTCAACTCCCAGAATTCCTCAGCCAGCAAAGCTGGGAGTTGAAGTCCACAAGTCTTCAAGTTGTCAAGGTTGAGGACCCCAGGGGTAGACTATGAGGTAAGATGTGCACCATCTTCTCTTCCCAGCAGTGCAGCAAAGCTTGTTTTCCAAGATAATTGACAAATTGATATTCAAACATAAGGAGACTCATTGAGGATGAATAATGGAGGTTGTCAGTGGAGGTTGGGGAGATATAATTCAGCCTTCGCCCTTCGTGAATGCATCCCAAATGGACTGATTTTTCTTTGGTGTTTAATTGCCACCTTTAGAATAAGACTCAGAAATGACTCTGCATGGAGCATGGACTTTAGATGGTCTGGCTTCGTACAGGTGGGTGGGCTTACCGAAGCAAGTAGGTCAGCCAGAACCAAACTCCTGACAGCTGAGCCTCACTTTCCCAAAATAAAAAGGTTAGTCTTCTGAGCATATAGCCACTAGAAATGCCCACCTATCAAAGAAGGAAGTGTTGCTCGAATCCCGAACTTGAAGAGATCCATAAAGATTCAGTGATGCTTCAACCTGATTTCTGCCTGAGTTTCATGGGGTTCCTACACTTTTGAGTTTCTACAAGCTGCTTATGAACTAATTTTTCTCCTAGACCCTGGCTAGGGTAGTGAAGGCTGCTTATTTTTTTAAAAAAAAATATTTATCCCACCTTTATTATTTTTCTAGCTAACTCAAGGCACAGAACAGATTTAATACTGCTTCCTCTTCCTATTTTCTCCATAACGAAAAAAGGTGGGTTGGGCTGAGAGAAAGTGACTGGCCCAAATCACCCAACTTGGATTTCAAGACTAATGCAAGACTAGAACTTATTGTCTTTGGGTGATTGGCCCAAAGTTACCCGGTTGATTTTTGCCCCTAAGGAGAACTCACTGTCTCCTATTGATTGGCCCAAACTCATCAAGCTGACTTTCATGCCTAAGAAGGGAATACAACTCCCAGTCTCCTTGTGATTGGCTCAAAGTCCTGTAGCCAGCTTTCATGTCTAAGGTGGAACTAGAATTCCCAGTCTCCTGCCTCAGAACTGAAGTGATAATAAATAATAAACAAAATTGCCCAAGAATGAACGATGCAGGTCTTCCTGGATTCCGTTCGTACTGATTTTGAGGAAAGCAGGATGGCAACAACAATCCAGGCAGGGACGAAGCACAGAACCCCTTCAGGGACCACTCCTTCTGCTGTCCTTCAGTTCTGGAAAGAACGGAACGTGCCGATCTCTTTCCCAGAGAATTAGAGCAGAATTAGTGGAGCCAATTGAGGAGAAAGCCAGAGGCCTGCTGAAGCAACAGGAAGCCTCCAACGAGGAGGGATGTTCACTCATTTAGCAGGAAGGCAATGCAACTCTTAAGTCCCAGCTAGCACCAATTACTGCAGCCAAAGCCGTAGCTAGAACAGAGACTCACACGTAATGGGCTATTCCCTGTAAGATGAATGTTTGGGAGGGGTGGGGGTTATGAGCCCTTCATTAATTGCATTCTCGCTGCGTATCGCAGTACACAGCCGACTACAGATCGCACTAGCCTGTGCATGAGTCTTCAGTCGCCTTTATGCTTTAAAGAGCTGTTATCACAGTCTTCAGTACTGGAGACTCCCAGAGCGGATTACAAAATCCTACCTGTTTAAAAAAAATCTTCACAACAGAACAAGAAAGGAAAAGGATTGGGAAGGTAAAAGAAAGGGGTGGGGAAGCCACCCAGCCACCAGTTCTTAACCAAAGAGTCCTTTAGCAAAGGTGATTTCTGGTAAGGAGGAAAGTCTTCTTCTGAGGGTCTCCTGCATTTATTTTTTATTTATTTATTTAAAGCACGTATGCAGCCAGACCTCTTCTGACCAATTCTGGGTAGAAGGCCTGGTTGGTCTTCTCTTTCTCCTAGGAGAGGAGGGGTCCAGAGATTCCCAGAGATTCCTGGCCCCCCTGACCAATGGCAAATGTGTACCGTCCTTCTGCTCTGCAACACTGCCTACCAGTGGTGGGATTCAGCCAGTTCATACCAGTTCAGCAGAACCGTTAGCTAATTTTTTGTTCAGGCCCAGAACGGACTTCTGGAAGCGGCATCCACACAAAGAACCACATACTTGAATCCCACCACTGCTGCTTACTATAGGCTATTGTTAAGTGCAAACAACCAGACTCACACATGCAGAGTTCAAACTAGCTGCTTTATTTTTGTATGCCTATAATGCAGGAATCTCTCCAGATTGGCAGCTTTCACCTGGGAAACACTAGATAAGGCTCATTTGGAGGGGAGTCAGATCTTGTCCTCTTGTGTTTACGTAATGAGTTCAGACTAATTCTTCGCTTGAGCCCTCATCCCAACTGGGACAATTGCTCTCCAATAGCTATTATCCTCAGTGGAGTTCACTCTCTAGTAAGGATGCTTAGCCTTGCAAACTTATAATTGGCTTCATTTTCATCAAGGCAGAGAACTTGGGTGATGTGCAATTGTTCAAGGGCTGATCTTCAGAGTCAATGAGAGGTTGATTCAGACATGTATATGTTTTGGTCCCACCTATATATATGGGTGTAGTCTTTGCCCTCTTCGTTATCTTTTGGTCTTACTGTCTTCCTGTCTGCTATCGATACTCAATACCTGATTTTTCCTCCCATTGCTACCAGCATTTTCCAGGCAGGATTATGCACAGTGCATAAACGTGTGAGTGCACTTTATTTGATAGAGGAATTTGTTTCACCCTTCACAATTAGATTTGTTTTTGGATCAGATGTGCGGGACAAATGAAAAATGTGCAGGGGAGATGACACGCAATTAACAGGCAGACATGTTAATCATGGGCTCCATCAGTTGTCACTGAGCCAAGACGCACCTGTGCTTCTTGCTGTGCTCCTGTCTCTCACATACTTCACCCAGGCAGATCAGTTGGAAGCTCAGAACAAATCTGCCAGAATGCTTGTTGAGACCCTGGGCTTAATTGCTTCACATCTGATGGGAGATATTTAGACATTACCAAGGATGTACTCTCATCCCTAAGAGTTTGTGATGGCTGGGAGGTGTATCATATTCTTCTTATTCTTTCTTTCTTTCTTTCTTTCTTTCTTTCTTTCTTTCTTTCTTTCTTTCTTTCTCTTTCTTTCTTTCTTTCTTTCTTTCTTTCCTTCCTCCTCCTCCTCCTCCTCCTCCTCCTCCTCCTCCTCCTTCTCCTCCTCCTCCTCCTCCCCAACTAGAGTGGGGGAGAGAGAAATAAGTGCATGAAAAATATAACACTTAATTCCTCTAAAATTGGGCAAGATGTACCCTGATGAGAAAACCATGACAGTGGCAAAAACAGAGCTCTACTTTTTTTGGATTTGAAGACCTAAACTCAATGCTTTCTTTTCATGCTTGGCTGGACTCAAAAAATTGCTCTTATAAGCCTTACAGGGTATTCTGCTTCGATATTGTTATCTCTGCTTCTGAATTTTCAATTTTGCCACATAATTGATGGACCACAGTTATTGTTATTTGTAAACACATGGATGATAATATTGTTTTCTTCTCTGATTCTGCCCCCTGCTTGCCTTGAACTGCTTCTTCTGGCCCAAATGGGAGAAGGAAGAGTTAAGAGGAAGAGAAATCAATTTAAGCTGCATTTGAGAAGAAACGGAACCTTTTCTTTTGAGTTAAGCTTTCCAAATGTCATTTTGTTTTTGGAACGCTGTGATAGATTATCACTGTTTTCAGCTGCTCAAATGTTCAGTCCATTCCTACCTTCATCCCCGTACTTTTTGCTGGCAAAGCTCAAACCAGAAATAGAACAAGGAGTATCCTACAATGATTTCTTTCAGTTTCCATTAAACCAATAAATGATGGGCAACTGCACCAGCATTATCCTCCCATTGAGTTGAGCTTAATTCTAGGACTTTCGAGAAGAACATGTGCCCCAAACATATCATCTATTCAGCTCATGCAGGAAGATTGCATAAACTGATGATAAACAATGGCATAAAATAGTCATCAAAATGATTCACTGGAACATCTGTAAAAATGATCACATACCGGGAATGAAAAATTGGTGGGAACCTAAGAGTTGAAAAAAGTTGTCAAGAATGGGCAGGTTAAAATATTGTGGGGTTTCCAGACCCAGACTGATAAAGTGTTGGCTCATCACACACCAGATTTAACTGTGGTTGCAAAGAAGAAATTGTGGATAGTTGATGTGGCAAGACCATGTGATAGTAAAGTAGAAGACGAAGAATTGGAAACGATCAAAAAGTATCAAGATCCAAAAATCAAAATGGAAAGATTATGACATGAACCTGCTACAGCAATCCTAGTGGTTATCAGTATACTGTCTGCCATAACCCAAAACTTTGGACAGCACTTAGAAAATCTGCACATTGACAAAATGTGTCAGCTGTCGATCGCAAGAAGTCACATTGCTTGGTTCTGCACATACAACATGTTTTTCAACCTTGGCCACTTTTTTTTTAATCCCATTTATATCCCGCCCTTCTCCGAAGACTCAGGGCAGCTTACAATTTAAGCACAAACCAATGTGCTTAGCAGTAGCCTTCATTCTATGTATATGCCTGCTTATTAGGGCTTTCACTCCCCCCCCCCAAGCGGCATTATTACAAAGTCAGCTTAATTGCCCCCAACAATCTGGGTCCTCATTTTACCTACCTGGGAAGGATGGAAGGCTGAGTCAACCTTGAGCCTGGTAGGATGCGAACCTGCACTAATTGCAGGCAGCTGGTGTTACTTAAGGAGGCATTAGCCCACTGCTCCACCAAGGCTCCTTTAAGATGGGCGGACTTCAACTCCCAGAATTCCCCAGCCAGGAATACTGGGAGTTGCTAACAACAACAACAACAACAAGGATATAAGCACCACCTTCACTTTTTTGAAGTCTTCCCTACCCATGGATATTTATTAAACAACACATTCTGTGGTTTAACAAATATCCTGACATATTTCTTTCCAGCTTATGAAGATGCTTGGGAACAGATACCAATACCTGTTTGCTAAGTTCATATATGTGTATGTAGTCTGCACCCCTATCTAAATTCAACACAGTCCTTTGCCTTGACATGACCCCATGGAGCCTGCTTGCCTTGGTTGCTGTTGAAAAGAGAAAGGGAGAAACAAGGACTACCTCAGTTCAAGAAAAATGGCTAAAGAAAAACGGCATGAATACAAACATACAAAAACGAACTAAAAATTATGAAGCACTCAACAGCCTGGGGTAGATGAATAGATCTATCCATTTCTCTCCCCCCCATTCAATTTCAGACCTCAATACTTTGGGGGGGGAATCAAAACACAGAACAAAATTGGTCTCATTCTTGCTTTTACGGAGGTTATAGCAAAATTTTATCCCAGATTCATTTGGCAAGAGATCTGAGCCTTCTGTTTCCACCGGTCTACACAGGGATATAAATACTAGCATCAGATGAAATCTACTAGCGATTATAAATATACATATACATTCCAAAAATCAGCAACAACTAGAAAGAAGATGCCCTATTGCAGGTTAACTACAAACAGGGTATTATATTTCTTTCTTTCTTTTCTTTAAAAAACAAAAACAAAAAACCAGTTTACATGGTAGGAATTTGCATTTTAAAAACCAGTGTCAGGAAAATTTATGTGTCGAAGAGTGAAAGCAATACGATTTGCATGGAGAAATGGTTCTTGGGCAATGTACATTAATAGTTATGCAAATAAGGAGAAGATTTTACAATGCCATCATATATTAAGCAACAATATGAAAACAGTTCCTGAATTTTCCTTTTTTTTTAAAGAAAAAAAAATCCATACAAAGAACTACTGGATTCTAATAATGCTCTACTGACACTGACAGTGAAGCAAACAGGATTTTCTGGATTTGCACTTGTGTTGCTCTGGACTTTATCAAGAGCTTTTACTAAGTTAGCATCAGATGAGAATGGACAGATCCTCCTCCTCCTCTCCATCACCACCATCATCATCATCACCATCTCCCTTTTTCCTCCTCCTCCCCCTCCTCCTCCTCCTCTCCATCACCATCACCATCTCCCTTTCTCCTCCTCCTCCTCCTCTTCCTCACCTTCACCATCACAATCTCCCTTCCTCCTCCTCCTCCTCCTCTTCCTCACCTTCACCATCACAATCTCCCTTCCTCCTCCTCCTCCTCCTCTTCCTCACCTTCACCATCACAATCTCCCTTTCTCCTCCTCCTCCTCCTCTTCCTCACCTTCACCATCACCATCTCCCTTCCTCCTCCTCCTCCTCCTCTTCCTCACCTTCACCATCACAATCTCCCTTCCTCCTGCTCCTTTTTCTCATCACCCTCACCATCTCCCTTCCTTCTTCTCCTTTCCTAACCTGCATAATCTGAGTCCTTCTGCTTCAGATGATATATTTTTTTTTCTTTGCTTAATCTTAGATGCCTAGGCAAGAAGACATAGGGAGCAAAATCATTTCGAAGACCGGCACACACACACACACACATGCGTATACACAAAGATAGACAATTAGGACCAATTCTAGTCTGAGCTGGTCTCCGCTGTACCGCGTGACCAGCTCAGAGATGTCACATTGAGTTAACTTCCATCCAGAAGAGGGAGGATGTGGCTGGTCCTGGCGTGCTGCCAGCGGAAGGAGGGGATAGAAAGGAAAAGTGATCAGAAAGCGAATGTAACTAATTCTCTAACCCAAGGAACACTCTGTGGCTGCCCATCCGACTGTCTAGGACAATTGTGGTTTGTCCACAGGCTTGTTTACATGCTGTTAATGGGTTGTATAAAGGACTGTGTCATTGCTGAGAAGTGGCAGGGGGAGTCTGGGTTTGAGCATCTGAAGGCAGTTCCTTGGAGGGCCTCATAGTCACCTAGCAGATGAGAACCTGTAGAATTGGATAAGACAAGAGGCAGGGAAAGGAGACAGGAAGTCCGGCTAGGCGTGCCTTGGTGGAATTGCATCCATGTAGGGGGGGATTTTTGCCACTTCCGTAATTATGATGTTCTTTTTCTGGAGGGATGACTAGGTTGGACTGTTGCAGCCAAAAAACGAGAATTGTTTTGCTTTCGTCAGCAGCATTTTTTTTTAAAAAAAAGATCCTCTAGGCTTTGGCACCTAGTCGTGTAGAACGGTGAACCTTCTGCCTTTTTTTTCTTTCTAGGCAGAAATTTCTGAACATTTGGATTCTTAAAGCTCGGTCTCAGCCAAACGGAGATTCTGGGCATGAAAAGAAGTGCAGAAAAACTCTAGGAGAACTTACCCACAGAAACCACTCATAAGCACTGCTGTAGCCATGCTGTTCTGCAAAAAAAAAAAAAATAAATAAAAAAAATTACAGTATCGAGACATGGAAAACGCTGAGCTGAAAAAGACTCTGTGTTTTCCAAATGACATCCATTATGTATTAAAGAAATATTTGCATATTTACATAATTTATCCTGCCTGTGCTAACAAAAATGGGAGGGGAGGAGGTGCTCAGGACCATATATTCGGCTTTCCAGTCATTTCTGACTCATGGGCTTCTGTTTTTCTCAGATTTCATTGATCGTTGCCCGCGTTTACCTTCTCAACCACGATAACTAGAATCGGGCAGCGCAAAGGGTGTTAGAAATATATTTCCCTCACCAATCTCTCTGCAGGATCATGTCAGAATGGGCCAGGAGGTGAGTTCTTAGACCAGGGGGGGTCTTCAAACTTGGCCCTTTGATGACTTGTGGACTTCAACTCCCAGAATTCCTCAGCCAGCCAGGAGTTGAAGTCCAGAAGTCATCAAAGGGCCAAGTTTGAAGACCCCTGTCTTAGACTAACAGTAATGCAGAAATGAAGGAGAGGGAGGAAGAAAAGGGTGACTGAAGAACAGCTGTATCTGAAGTCTTGTGAATGAGCTGAACACAGATTGCATTCAAAAGAAGGTGATTTGTGATGAACTATCTTTTTCCAGATTACCTTCAGCTGTACTGGGGATTTTCAAATTCTTCTCCAAACCTTTTTTAGCTTTATAATCCATTCTTGGCATGGTTTTTCAGGAGCTAGTGCTGATTATTCAGGAGACTCCTTGGGGAACTAAAGCCAATTTTTCATCCCAATGAAAGAGGAAAGGTAAAATATGGAATAACTCCCCCCCCCTCTCCCTCTCTCTCTCTCTCACACACACAGAGGGAGAGAGAAAGACAGAGAGAAAAAATGATGGGTCTCTGAAGTCTATTTTTTTCCCCAGAAATGGAAGTTCTGCTCTCACGGCTGCACTAGTTAAGTTCCCCATTTTTAGAACCCGTTCACATTTTGCATTCAGCGTGCATCCCGCCAGCCATGTTGTATAATGCCCATGTAAATCTATGCCTCTCCACCATTCCCTGGAGGGCCAGGCATTCTCCACATGTGTGTGATGGTCTTCCCTATAAAACAAGTCAATTCAGGCTCTGAAATTAATTAACTGCTTCACTTCGCTGCATTCCAGCATTAGTCACTGCATAGAATGTCAGTGACTTTTTTGCACGCTCCTAACTATGTGGCTGCAGCTGTCATAGAAACATAAATTAGGAAGGGGTCGTTGAGGCCATTAAGCCCAATCCACCCTTTAGTTCACATCAAGGAATTGCGTAGCAGCTCTCCGGATGAAGTCGGAGACATTGACACAAACTTATAGTCTTTTATATAAATACAAATAAATGTATCGTTTAAATTTACAGCAGTCTTTGTCATCCTCCAGAAAAGGAAGAACATAATGAGATAAACATCATGAGATAAATTAAACAGTATACAGGACACAGAAAAATAAGGCGGGGGGGGGGAAGGGGAACTCCCCCTTTATACCCACAGCAACCAATCACAGCTCAGATTGCCTCATGCGTGAGCAGACAAGATAGCAACACGGGAACATCATGAGATAAATTAAATAACATACAGAACACAGAGAAGAAAAAAAGCGGGGAAAAATATACAGAAACTCCCCCCTTTATACTTACAGCAACCAATCACAGCGTAAATTGCCTCGTGCATTGAGTCCGTACTCTCTAACTACAACTCTGTGTTCTGGCCTATTGTACACTTTCCTGTCCCAGCTACTAAATTCAATATCTTCACAGTTCGTGAAACCAATCTGAAGCCACCTTAACAGATGGTTATCTAGCTCCTAATTGTACCTACCCCAGGGGAGGGGGGGAGGGGAACCTATCACACCTCTAGAAACTCAAAATGAGCATCTTGTGATGGGTCAGTAACACAGGAGAAACCACGAGGATTAACTGTGTGGGGTCCTGGGTGCTCTCTGATCTTGGCTGTTTTCTTACAGACGTTGCCTGACCCAACTAGGTAACATCATCAGTAGCAGAAGAGGATGGGGCTTGTTCTCAATTTATATATCAGTGCCTTGCCTTTTGGTGTAGGTGGAAGTGATCTCGGCGATTCCTTGATTAGGCTGTTGTGTACTGTTTGATTGTTTGTCTGAGCTGGAAGTTCCTTGGTTGTTTATTTCCTTGATAGCTGGTCTACTGTTAATCTTGGTGCTAATCTTTGCTTATCTGAGTGTTGATTGCTGGTGAGGAGATCTTCTTGTTTCATTTTAGCTAACCCACTCAGTGATGCTGCACGACAGTAAATTTCCACTCTCCAAACACTTTGTTCACTGATGATGTTACCTAGTAGGATAAGGAAATGTCTGCAAGAAAACCACCAAGCTCAGAGAGCACCAAGGACCCCACAGTTCAACCCTCAGCTACAAATATTCTCTTGTATTGGTACTTTGCTCTTTATATTGAAACTGGCTCACTAGGCAGGTGATTCCTGGATCCAACTTAGCTAAATTAATCTCTTTCCTGCCACAAGCATTAAGCCGTAGACACACAAAAGCTATGCCTGCTGCATTACCCAAAATTAAGAGTGTTATATCGGTCTGGGCAACAGGATTCACATTCCAGGCGTTTTTCTTCCTTCTGTTTTTGGATTCAGGAATACTGGGCTGTTCTTTTGATGGTTTCTGGAAGCACTTAATGTCTGTTGAACTCGTGACTTTCCTTAGCTTTAGAGAAGCTTATTTCTGCCTTGCCAACTTTGCACTTTCTGTCTTCAGTCACATCACTGTCCTTGAAAACTTAGCTTAACTCTGAACTAAATCCAGGGTCATTTTGAGTGAAAACTAGCTTCTTCTAACCCTACTGCTTATTGTGTGAAGCTATTCATGCAGCAAACAACTTCACCCTTGACTTGGTTAGGTGTGTTGCACATGATGCCGCCCACTCGTTTTCTTTCTCTCCAAGGATCCGGTTCCCTGATTAACATTCAGTGATCAGATGCCAAAATACATCACCGTTTAACATCACATCCCAAAGGCCCAACAGGCTTTCCTACTAGATACCACTCCAATTTTTTTCTCTCCCTTTACTGTACTTGAAATTGCCTTTTTGGCAATCACAGCAAACAAGATCGCAGAAGGAAAACCAGAAAGTCCCTTCAAACACCAATGAACTTATTGACATTTTATTATGCTGCTCAGACGAACCCCAGAGAGCCCTGTAATAAAGTGTGAAAGACACGGGAGATGTACGCTGCATTTCCAATGATGCTTCTTTCTGTGCCTGAGCAGCTCCGTGTGAGAGAGGTCCTCTTAACAACGGAAATAGAATTACCTTTGCCATCTCTCCTCCTCCTCCCTCCTGCATGCCCAGAATGATTAAGAGGGGTGTTGTGTGAATTGCTCTGATCCCAGGATAAACATGGGAAGATGGGATGGGCAGAGCTCTTTAGCGGAACTAAATCCCTCTCAAATGGACTTTCCCTCTTCAGTACCTTAGCAATTCAGGGGTAATAATCCAAAGGATGGTAGGTGTCTGTGATTTAGACTGAAGATCTTCTTGTGAAATGATTGTTTACCCAACTGTTGGATGGACATGATTATCACCCCTCACCAACTGCCAGATCCCAGATTACTGAACTGTAGTGAAGAATAACAGAATAACAGAGTTGGAAGGAACATTGGAGGTCTTCTAGTTCAGGTTGCTTCCATACTCAAGAAGGAAAACCTATAATATTTCGGACAGATGGTTGTCCAATCTCTTCTTAAAAACCTCCGGTGTTGGAGCACCCACAACTTCTGGAGGCAACTTCTGTTCCACTAGTTAACTGTTCTCATTGTCAGGAGGTTTCTCCTTAATTCTAGGTTGCTTCTCTCCTTGATTAATTTCCATCCGTTACTTCTTGTCATGCTTTCAGGTGGTTTGATGAATAGGTTGACCCCCACTTCTTTGTGGCAGCCCCTCAAATACTGGAAACTGCCCACATTTGCAGGTGTTTGCAGCACCCTATGGTCACATGACCACATTTTACAAATAATTTTTTTGGCAGAAATCAGCATTTACAGTAGTTCCAGTTTCCAGCAAAAAAACAACATTGTGGATAATGGGTCTGCTAATTAATTAACAAGGTGATTCACTTAACAAGCAGCCCCCCCTCAAAAAATATTGTAAAATTGGGCACATGGTGACCTGCTTAAAAACTGTCACAACCTAGGGCCATAATTCAGGGATCAATAAATTGAGGACTACCTGTATTTTTCCATTCCACCTACTTTCACAGGGTATCATTAAATAACAAACAGTAAAAATAAGTCAGGCCTTGAAAAAAAATGGTAACATGAAGACGTGTTTCTTCAGAAACTCTCCGATTCCCTTTTTGACAGGACTAGATATTCCCGCAATACAGCTATATGGAGTTATTTTTACCCTGGGGTAAAACCAGGTCTATTTGGGCT